>NC_069507.1:231270979-231368479 GCF_027579735.1 Bombina bombina | reverse complement strand
AAGCTTGCAGTCACTTAATTCCAGCAAACAAACAAGCATGGGACTAAATAAACAAACAATTGCTCTGCTACCCTGACAGCCCATTGCCCTTATTTCGGAGATAATACAGACCAGACTGTTATTTGTCTAGAAAAGGCAGCAATGTATACGGAATAGAGCATCTCACTCAGCAAATTGGGAACAAATCCTGTTGTAGCTTTCTTAATAATTCCATTCCAAAATTATAGGATTTGCTCCTTAGAAGGTTAAACCAAAATGATGCAATATATCTCTCATGTTGACATAACACAAAAGCTTTAAAACAAAAAAAGTCACAGAAGTGGCTATTCATTTATTGAATATTAACTGTAGGTTATCTACAACAAATCTGTTTATAAAGATATAATTGGCACCATAATTCTACACTAATATTGTATGTTCTTAAACTGCAGAATCTGGAGATTTTCCCTTTACAGACAAAATAAGGTATATTTTACACATCCCAACCAGTCATGAAGATACTGTTTCTGTTAATGATTTAAAGCAAATAATTCATCTCTGCACCATCTATGAGAGTTATGATGAAATATCGGTATACATGGGGACAGGAGTGAATCAGACCCTTATTTTAGGGTGTACCTTGCTGTATATAGGATGTACAGAGTTACCAGGGATTTCTCTGTTTATATTTCTTTGTTTCATTGCTAGCAACACACACATTTTCCTTTCAGAAAAGATCACAGGGATTGAAACCCAAAGGTTATATCAGGGGAGGAGCAGTTTTTTTAAGCAGCTGCATTCATATCTAAAATAAAATAAAAGGCAGCACACAACTCCCTAAACTCCCATCCTCAGCTGCTATCTCACTGCACTGCAAAACTGGAGCTGTATCCACAGTGTAATCTCTGCTACTCTCTAACAGGAGCCTTATAGACCGAGAAATAGAATTTGCACACACAAAGCATGAAGTTATTTGTTGGGTTTGCTCCAAAAAGAACTGTTTTCAATTTACCATATACTGTGTGTCCTTTAATGAGCTTGTGCATATGCAAGTGGTATTCCTCTGGGCTATCACACACACACTGTGCACCTTCTTTGTTCACCAGGCTTGTCTAGACTAAAGCTTAGGGTGCACAAATTTGGACACATAGATAATATTAAGGTTATTGGGGTGTTTGTAGAGAACTTAGTGTCCTATTATATATTCCTATATTTATATTTTAAATTCCTTTTTTTACCTTCCAGTACCATCTCCTTGCTCTACCTTGACTTCAGGACTGATAGTATTTTTGAGGTTTGTGGGTGCTACAAAAACAAAACTAACTTAATAGCACCCCATGCAGGAAGCTTAGATTGTATTTAGTGAAGCTGTTTCAGTAATGCAAAATACACAGAATTAAGGTATTTTCCTAAATTGTTAAAATCCAATTTACTCAAGTCAAAACATATATTAAAAAAGTAAAATATTTTCCATACCAGCACAAGCGATTTTACACGAAACACCAGACAAATACTGGTAAACAATCACACTGATAGGCACTGAGGAATTTTAATAACTATCTAGATAACATATATATATATAAACCACACATATATAAGCACTTATTTAGTTGATTTGCATTCAAACTTTTGCTATTTACATTACATTTCTATTTCTACATGTGTTTACATCTATATATGACAACATTTGGATTTAGTATTAAGAAAAAGCTGACTTGCAATGTTTGAAAAAGTTATATAATATAACAACCTCTAGGTTAGAAAACAAGCTCTGCTGGACGCCAGATAGCACTTACTAAACAGCAGACTATGCTGAATAGAAAGTAACTAGGAATAAAAATGACTAAATGAGTAAATAACTTTAATACATTTAAACCATCTGAAAATCAATGAGTTAGTTCTGTGGTACTTAGACTTTTGCACAATATATGTACCAGTGATAAACATGAGAGTAAATAAGACAGGAACAGCATGTGCATTTTTAGCTCTAAAGCATAGACTGTTCAAAACCCACCCAAAAGAAAATGTCTAAACTTAGCCCTTAATTTTATTTTTAAACAAAACGAGTTTTTTACAGTTGTATTTAAAGTAAGAATATGGCTCAGTTACTACAGATATAAAGATATAGGTAGATGATTAGATAGATAGATTAGATCTATAGATGATAGATATATAGATGATAGATAATTAGATAAAGATAGATAGATTATATAGATATAGACAGATATAGATAGATGATATCCAATTGTAATATACTAGAAAAGTCTAAGATATAAAAAAGCCACACTTATGCATCCTGTGACCGTTTATGCAGAGAGACACTAGCTGAGAACACTATCCTCACCCCCGGGTAATGCTACATTCTGTGCTGGTTACAGGAGGGGTGTTTGGGGCTATGTGATATGAACTGCCAACAGAAATACTTCCACATGGGGCTGTTTTCAGTTCATTGAGTGAGGGACAGCAAAACAGTGAAAATTAAAAAAATAACTGCGCATGAATATTTATGGATTTGTATTACACCTGTAAAAAAAAGTTGCTCAGAGTGTACAGCACTGGGTATCTAACTCCAGCAAACTGCAAGACAATAGACCTGAGCAGAAGAGGAGTCAAACCTTTTATCGTACCCAGTTCACACATTAAATCAGTCATCACTTACCCATAAGAGGCAACACGAAGTACAGAGAGGCATAAAACATGGTGCAGAACTCAGTTAACAGTCCAGAAAAAGCTTATTTCCACCCTCCCCGAGAAGTAGATCAGTGGGTAGGTGGTATCCAGAGAGTGGCATCCAGACCCTGCATGTTCACATCCATATAAATTATAGTAGATCCCGGGAGCCCAGGTAGTGACTCCAACTGCAGAAGCAGAGTTTCCTGCACCAGAGGTAACAGATCCTACACATCAAGTAAACCAAACACCATAAGCCCCCCAGCCACAGGCAGACAAGAGATCCCACCAGTAAATTCCAGTGCAGGTTGGCTGCTCTTTCTTCCTAGGATCGCTCCAGACTGAGGAGAGGATGGAAATGCTGGATCTTGTTAGAGCAGAGCAGTGAACGCCTCCAAGTGTGAGAGAGACAAGAAGAGGGGGAGAGTGGCAGAGTGCTGCTCACCCACAGCCCTGATGTGGGGAGTGTGAGCTCTGGACAGCAGCATGGGAGGGGGGCTTACAGGAGGGAGGGGAAAGTCTGTCTCTAGTTCATATAAGTAACGGGATGATGGGGAGGATTAGATAAAGAGGCTGATGCAGAAGATTGTGCGTAAAGAGTTGTTAGTGGATGTAAATGATGGAATGGAGTTCTGGAGGGGCTGCCAGAGCTAGTGGGGGCGCAGATACTAGTGCAGGAGTTATGGAAATGCAGGGGAATGTATAGACTGGTGATTTATACAGAAGCTGGATGGTGATTTAGGGGGTGGTGCAGGATTGAGAGGGGATTCTGAAACTGGAGGGGGAAGTGATAGTTGGCCAGGATTGCAGAACAGGGTAGAACTTGGTCGGACATGTGCAGGAGGTTGTAGGGGATGCAGGGTGTTGGTGACGATGAGGTAATGCAGGTTCTGGTGGGGGATGCAGGGTCTGAGGAATGCTATTAATGCCTTATAGGAAGGATAGAATAAGAGTGTTTTATTATAGGATTGAGCAGTGGCTCTTGTTAAATCTACAGTACCACCCTGAGGTGTCACAGCCCTCAGAAATTAAGGCTGAAGGTGATCCAATCCCAAATTCTTCATGTTTCTTTGAGCATAAGTCTCTACTTTTCTAATGGATTTACTAGTGCAGAGAACGATTGAGGAATATTTTTTTTTAGATTAAAGGCAATGAGAATATTAGGTATGATGCACATATGAATGTTTAGAGAAGATAATGGTGCTAAATGTGAAACAGATATCTGGTGGTATTTACTGGACTTAACAGGCGCTTATAGCTACTCCAGTATCTTAGTCTTTATCTTTTTTATCCCTAATTCATTTTGTAGCTGCCTGACATACAGTTTTATTTATCTTTAAATCCTAAAACTCCCAAGGGTTTAATTCAAGTAACAGAAGGAGGGGGGAAATGTGGCTAATTAATAAAATTCAGCAACATTTTACAAAATGTTTAACCCCTTCTTTGCTTCAAGGTGAACATTCTTAGTAATCTTTTGTTGAGGGGAGTTGTGTTTATGTTAAAAGAAAGATAATTAACCTATTGGCTGCAAGACAGGGCTGTATTGCATTGCTGAACACTACACCAGCCCTCCACAACAGCCAAGTCATACACAGTACCCTGACTATATATCCAAACATAATATAAAACATTTTATCTTCTCATGTACAGCATTATAATCCATTACAGATCATTCTATATATCATATTTTATGCAGCCAATTTGTCCCTCTGCATCAGCACAGATTTCCACTGTTACCCATAGACTTGAGAATTAATTTATATAAGGTACTTAGGGGTCGATTTATCAAAGCCTTCTGCAGGCTTCATGAGAGAACCTGCAGTCCGTATTTAACAAGCAGCGGTCATCAGACACAAGAGAACCTGCAGTCCGTATTTAACAAGCAGCGGTCATCAGACACAAGAGAACCTGCAGTTCGAATTTAACAAGCAGCGGTCATTAGACCGCTGCTTCACTAACCTCTTCTCCACCTCTTAGGTGGCGAATTTCAATCTCCCTGGTCTCATCCGACCATGGAGATTAACAGCTCCTCCCTGCGTGTGATTGGCTATGCATGGGGGTTGCACGTGAGCGCAAAATAGCGCTCCTGCGCAATGCTGAATTCCGGCAGCGGAATTTAGCCCACAAGAGGCGAGCTGCAGCAGACAGGGAAGGGTATGTGCGCCCCTGTCCACTGCAGCTTGATAAATCGACCCCTTAGGGCTCTGTGTACTAAGCAGCGAACACTGCTTTGGAGCCCTTGATTATGATCAATCCCGCTACCTCTGAGATAAATCACCCTGCACACCTACTCTATTGTCTTAAAGGGGAATTTAACAATAAATACATTCTAGATAGAATGATTCGTTCAAAGAAAAAAGATTAGTCTGAGAATAACATGTAGATTTATTTTTAAAGTTTTATTAGCTGTTTAAACAGTGACAAAATAAGTGTAAAGTTTTATTGTTTAAACAGTGACAAAATAAGTGTAACATTTTACTGCCTATAAAGCAATTTGAGCTGCCAGGTTGTAACTTAGGTTACTTTCTCTGCTGTGGCTAATTAGGGACAATTATAAATAAGTCACTAGAGTGTGCAACTAATGGCTGCGTGGAATATAACAGTGTTCTGCACTTCCATTTCTAACCGGAACTGAAAAGCTCACAATTTTAGAATAGAATTAAAGGAAAAGGGGACAAAATAAATAATGAAAGTATATTGTATATATATATATATTTTTAAATATACAATTTATCATTTTATATTATCATCTCAAAGTGTTTAATATCACTTTAAAGCATTGTATTATTGAGCTGTTTCTTGTATATGTGTTAATCTACAAAGGGCTTAAACACATAGTTAAAGTCATACAGAAAGATAAGTGCTCTCTCAGGAACCGACAACAGCTTAATAGCTTGGTCTGTGTTGATTTTTCTCCTGGGAGCAGCCTCTTTTAGCCCAACAATGCATATTTTCCACCTGTTTTAAGAGTTCTCTGTTAAATGATGTATTGTGCTAAAAGAGTCTGCTCTCAGGTAGTAACTCACCATAGAACATGCTAGAGCAACAATAAACTGCACGGAGCTAGCTATACTGGTGAGTCAATGACAATATTTGAGTAGCCTGAGAGAGGGCTTCTCTTTTGTATGTATTTGTGATATAACCCTTGGGTCTCTCTAAGAGTGATGGGGAAACCAGACATGGACTCCTTGCCCAATGTTCTTAGAGGGATTTGGCTGCACCTCACTGACAAGGCCTATAGAAGGTTGTAATGATTGCCTGGGGCTGCCATGTTCCTTTTTCAGAGAAGGATTGCCTTTAGGGTCTGTACTGATGTTAGGCTGAATCTGACTGATATACTTCAGGAAAGTTTTTCTCTTTGTAAAGCACCATTGAGCTAAAAAATGCCTTCTTTCCTAAAAATGTCCTTCATTCTCTTGGTATCTATTGTTGAAGCACTACTGTGACCTAGCTGAACCCATAAGGTAAGTCAATAACAAGAGGCATATATGTGCAGCAACGTATCAGCAGATACCTCCCAGTAGTACATTAGGAGAACAAATAAGTTAAATGAGAGTAAAGTGGATCACTTATATTTTTGTATTTTTTTTCTGAGGAAGTGCACTTATAATAGGAGCCTATGGGGCAGGTGGTATGTATATCATTCGCTTTACCACCTGCCTGCTCTTTCTGAAAAACAAAAACAAACAAAAAACTTGTAGTCTGATGTGTATATATATAGAGAGTGGTGTGTGAAAGCTACAACACACCACTCCTTTAGGGGGCGCTTCCTCAGTATCAACTTGATAAATATATAAAGTAAATATATAAGTTTGTCTGGTGGATATAAGATCTTATAGTGGAATAGGCTATCAACCTTAGCACAAGTAAATGACAGTAGATGTAAAACTAGGTGACAATAAAATCATAAAAATATTAACTAAGATATTATATATAGTATATGCAAAAAACAATAATAAAAACAGCAGTAAAATTGTCAATATTAACAATAAAACAAATAATATAAAAAATAATTAGAAATACAATATAAAGTCATAAGACAGACTGTGATTGTCTGTACATCCAAAGTTTTGATAATTCAGACGTTGAGGCTGCACTCTGTCAAAGGATGGCTATCCTGATATTTTGAATCTAAAAAAGAATAAAAAACAGAGGCGCCAACATGGCCTAATATCGCCCAAACAAGAGAAAATAACAGCACAAGGGAATCTGAATTCTCACAAATATAAAGCACCCAAATTGGTGCTAGTAGAGCAGGCTGAAACTTCACAGTGGTCCAGCACACTGAATCCTTGGCATAGAGACAGTCAGATATCCTCTGAAAATCCAATGTTCAAGTGCCTATAGATGTATGAGAAAGCAAACCAACATGGTCCAATATCATCAGGACAAGGAGAAATTAACCCCAATTGATTGCACTTACTAGATGGTAAGCACCTGCTGGTGCAAATACAGCAAACTGGAACCAAATCGTCGCCCAGTAGACTACCACAGATCAATCCTCAGCAAGAACCAGGAACAGTAAAGGATTTTCACAAAGGGTGATAAAAACCACAGAAGCAAGGGTATATATAAAAAATTAAAAAGTCTTTATTAACACAACAACGCGTTTCTCAGCCTACTCAGGGCTGTTTCCTCAGGCTATAGGCGATAGCCTGAGGAAACAGCCCTGAGTAGGCTGAGAAACGCGTCGCTGTGTTAATAAAGACTTTTTAATTTTTTATTTATACACTTGCTTCTGTGGTTTTTATCACCCTTTGTGAAAATCCTTTACTGTTCCTGGTTCTTGCTGAGGATTGATCTGTGGTAGTCTACTGGGCGACGATTTGTTTCCAGTTTGCTGTATTTGCACCAGCAGGTGCTTACCATCTAGTAAGTGCAATCAATTGGGGTTAATTTCTCCTTGTCCTGATGATATTGGACCATGTTGGTTTGCTTTCTCATACATCTAAAGGCACTTGAACATTGGATTTTCAGAGGATATCTGACTGTCTCTACGCCAAGGATTCAGTGTGCTGGACCACTGTGAAGTTTCAGCCTGCTCTACTAGCACCAATTTGGGTGCTTTGTGTTTGTGAGTATTCACATTCTCTTGTGCTGTTATTTTCTCTCGTTTGGGTGATATTAGGCCATGTTGGCGCCTCTGTTTTTTATATTCTTTTTTAACTTGTAGTCTGAGACTTGCAGCAGTGTCAGTAGCACGAGACAGGGTGCTTAAAGAGACATACTCTAATTTATTACTGGGTTTAAACACATAGGTAAAGTCTCTCTTGGGATCCACAAGCATCAAATTTCCAGAGCAGGCTATGGCCAGTGACTGGTGACTATATGAGACTGCCACTCCTTATTGGCTCACAGACAGTGTTCTGTAATGTTTGCAGCTTCCTAGCATGTGAAAAGACTAATAAAAATGTTTTGGACAGCAAAACATGCTTTTGTTTTGGCCAATATTTGATCATGGGGTAGTTTGGAATTAATTTATCAAACAAAATCTATTTATCTGCTATTTCCTATGGGTAACTTATTTAGGGCAGCAGAGAAGCAGATACACAAAAGCTTAAACTGAAATAAACTTTAAGTAGTAGCTAGTGCTGCTGCTGCAAGCCAGCAGCATTGTTAAAATATATTTAAGAACAAAAGTGAAGCTTACATATTTATTGTCTGACACAGGAATCAATCAACTGACAAGTACATTGCTGGATTATTTTTAAATAGTGTAAAACAGTAAATTTGAAGCATTTCCTGCTTTTAGAGTACTGGTTTTAATCAGATGAATTAATCAACTATGTTTTTTGTTGCATGCGGTTGTTGTTGTTTTTTTGTTGCTAAAATGCCATTTGTTTATCGCTCTTAGATGAAGGAAATAAAAATGATTTTTTTTGTGTGTTTTACATTCATACAAATCTGAATGCACATGTCTATAAAACAAATAGGGCTAGATTTCAAGTAGAGCTCAATCGATAATGCATGAGTGTTATCTCATACCTGCCCTAAAAATATTGCACGTTACAGGAGGGTGGTAAATATTATTAACTTGAGTCTTAAAGAGACACTAAACCCACATTTTTTCTTTCATGATTCAGATAGAGCATGACATTTTAAGCAAATGTCTAGTTTACTCCTATTATCAATTTTATTCATTCTCTTGCTATCTTTATTTGAAAAGCAAGAATGTAAAGCTTAGAAGCCGGCCCATTTTTGGTTGAGCACCTGGGTAGCGCTTGCTGATTGGTGGCACTGGCTTAATATATTACAATAAATTATTTCACTTATATTTATACATATTAAATTTAAAATAAAGGTTTATTAGTGAAAATATCTTTTTACATTGATTTAAAGAGATATGTTATATGATAAAATGCTTGACTAAGAAGGGCTGAAGGGTGTATATGTATGTGTGTGCATTTGTATGTGTGTTTAAATATTATACATGTGCATTCATTTTCGGTTGAATGTAAATGAGAATGAATATCTGAATGAATGCACCAACGAAATTGAAAGAAAATGAAAAAATACTTACACAATATTTATTACAATTATTCGTTTTCTTTAAATAATTTTTTATGGCTTTATACTTACATTAAAGGAATACTAAACCCAAATTTTTTTATTTCATGGCTCTGATAGAGCATGCAACTTTCTAATTTACTCCTATTGTCAATTTTTGTTCATTCTCTTGCTATCTTTATTTAAAAAACAGGAATATAAAGCTTAGGAACCGGACAATTTTTGGTTCAGAACCTGGGTTACGCTTGCTTATTGGTTTGCTAAATGTAGCCAGCAATAAGCAAGCACTTTGCAAGGTGCTGAACCTAAATAATGTGCTGGCACCAAAGCTTTACATTTCTGCTTTTCAAATAAAGCTAGCAAGATAACAAATAAAAATTGATAATATGAGTAAATTGTAAAGTTGCTTAAAGGACCAGTCAACACAGTAGATTTGCATAATCAACAAATGCAAGATAACGAGACAATGCAATAGCACTTAGTCTGAACTTCAAATGAGTAGTAGATTTTGTTTCTGACAATTTTAAGTTATGTCTTTTTCCACTCCCCCTGTACCATGTGACAGCCATCAGCCAATCACAAATGCATACACGCACCATGTGACAGCCATCAGCCATTCACAAATGCATACACACTTAGTCTTGCACATGCTCAGTAGGAGCTGGTGACTCAAAAAATTTAAATATAAAAAGACTGTGCACATTTAGTTAATGGAAGTAAATTGGAAAGCTGTTTAAAATGGCATGCTCTATCTGAATAATGAAAGTTTAATTTTGATTGAGTGTTCCTTTAAAATTGCATGCTCTATCTTAATCATGAAAAAAAAATGGGTTTAGTGTCCCTTTAAGGTGCTCTGTAGAGCACGCTCACCCAATCCTCTTCTAGCCAGGTCTCTGGCTGCGCTAACAGGAAGCATAGCACGCTAAGCACCCAGGATCCGCATCCAGGATCCGCACTAACTTTAGTGTAGGTCCTGGGAGCAGAACTGTTAAGCCTCCTGTTAGCAAGACCAGGGCTCTATCAAGAAGAGGAACGGGTTAGCGCGCTCTCCAAAGCACATTAAGTTAAGTATTGCAGTTACAGATGAACTTTTCACCTTTAGCTTTGAAACATTTACATTAGTTTTAACGAACATGAATGTAAATGTTTCACAAAAAAAATTTGATTTTAAAACAAAACGAAAAAACAAATAAATATTTGGGGGAAATTCATTTTCTCAAATATTCGTTACAAAAATTTCATCCAAAGCGATTTTTGTTCCCCTGCACATCTCTAATAAATATGTGTGCAGTGTTTTTAAAGGGACAGTCTAGGCCAAAATAAACTTTCATGATTCAGATAGAGCATGTAATTTTAAACAATTTTCCAATTTACTTTTATCACCAATTTTGCTTTGTTCTCTTGGTATTCTTAGTTGAAAGCTTAACCTCGGAGGTTCATATGCTAATTTCTTAGACCTTGAAGCCCACCTCTTTCAGATTGCATTTTAACAGTTTTTCACCACTAGAGGGTGTTAGTTCACATATTTCATATAGATAACACTGTGCTTGTGCACGTGAAGTAATCTGGGAGCAGGCACTGATTGGCTAGACTGCAAGTCTGTCAAAAGAACTGAAAAAAGGGGCAGTTTGCAGAGGCTTAGATACAAGATAATCACAGAGGTTAAAAGTATATTATTATAACTGTGTTGGTTATGCAAAACTGGGAAATGGGTAATAAAGGGATTATCTATCTTTTAAAACAATAAAAATTCTGGTGTAGACTGTCCCTTTAACTTACATTTCAATAAAACACTAAGAATATCTAAGAACCCTGCTACTTGATAGGAGGTTTTTAGCACCACTTCGGTTTAAAGTGAAAGTAAATCCTAGCGTTTTACAAACGCTAGGATTTACTATTGAAACAAATAAAGGGCACTTCCATTCATGAACTATAAGATAAGTATAAGATACTTCATGTAGAAAGCTCCTTTATTTCATTCAATCGATCGCTGTTTTTAGCTGCTACAGCAGCCCACGGTTAAAAAATGTTTTGGCTTAGAGGTGACTTTTTCACCTCTTAGCCAATAGCCGTGTGGTAAATCCGGCTTAATGCCCATGGGAGCCGGATTTACCGCACTACTATTGGCTAAAAGGTGAAAACGTCACCTCTTAGCCAAAATATTTTTTAGCCGTGCTCTGCTGTAGGAGCTAAGAGCGGCGATCGATTGAATCAAATAAAGGAGCTTTCTACATGAAGTATCTTATACTTATCTTATACTTCATGAATGAAAGTGCCCTTTATTTGTTTCAAATAGCGTTGTAAAACACTAGGATTTACTTCCACTTTAAAGGGATATGAAACCCAAAAATAGTCTTTTGTATATTGGACAGAGCATAACCATTTTAAAAAGTTTCTAATTTACTTCTATTATCAAATTTGCTTTGTTCCCATGATATTCTTAGTTGAAGCGATACCTAGGTAGGCATCTAGAGCACTACACGGCAGGAAATAAATAACATTCTTTCAAAACAGCTGCCATATAGGGCTCCAGAAATGGACAGACTCCTAAGCATACATCCCTGCTTTTCAACAAATGATACCAAAAGAACAAAGAAACATTCGGCTAGATTACGAATTTTGTGGTATGGCTTTTAAAGCTGAACAATTGGCCATTACGCTGGAATGGCCAGGAACGCATATTACGAGTTGCAGTGGTATAGCTATACTGCAAGCATTTTAGCCTTTAATGCAACGTCCATTCTGCACTCAAAAAAATTATGTTTGAGTGTGGGATTTTCATAGCGCCCACTTTACAGGTTGTGCGTTCAGGTTAAAAAGCTTGCATTACAGCCTATACCGGCACGATCCATACCGCCATCTGAGACCAGTAGTTATGGATTTTGTGTACCAAAAATGTTTCACAAAACTCATAACTAAAATGTTACAAAGTACACTAACACCCATAAACTACCTATTAACCCCTAAACCGCCACCCTCCCGCATCGCAAACACTATGTTAAACCTATTAACCCCTAATCAGCTGCCCATCCACATTGCGACTATTTAATAAAGTTATTAACCCCTAATTTGCCCATTTAAATATATTAACCCCTAAACCGCCACTCCCCGACATCACTGACACTAAATAAACCTATTAACCCCTATACCTCTGGCCCCCCACATTGCCCCCACTAAATAAACCTATTAACCCCTAAACCACCAGCCTCCCATCGTAACTACTAAACTAAACCTATTAACCCCTAAACCGCCGGGCCGCCACATCACAAAACACTTAATTAAACTATTAACCCCTAAACCTAACACCCCCTAACTTTAAATTAAAATTATTTTTAAATAAATAAAAACTTACCTGTGAAATAAAAATAAACCTAACATTAAACTATAAATTAACCTAACATTACTATTCTAATAAAAAAATACCAATTAAAAATACTAAATTACAAATTAAAAAAAAAAACTAACACTACGAAAAAATTGAAAACCTAAATTACAAATTAAAAAAAAATAATCCTACAATTTTTTTTTTAAAAATCTAAGATTACAAACAATAATAAACACTAAAATTACGAAAAAAAAAAAAAATTAACATTAAAAAAAATAATAAACGAAATTATCAAAAATAAAAACAATTACACCTAATCTAATAGCCCTATAAAAATAAAAAGCCCCCCAAAATAAAAACACCCCCTAACCTACAATAAACTACCAATAGCCTTTAAAAGGACCTTTTGTAGGGCATTGCTCTAAGTTAAACAGCTCTTTTACCTAGCAAAAAAATACAATTCAATAGCTTTCATCCTATTGGCTGTTTTGAACAGCCAATAGGATTTCAGATACTCTCATCCTATTGGCTGATTTGAATTTGAAGAATCATATCAGCCAATAGGAATGTAACGTTTTTGAAACGGCTAACTTGCATTCAACTTCAATGTACAGCGGTGACCGTATGAAGAGGAAGCAGGATGTCATCGCCAGTCCAGGATAGCTCCGCTCCGCGCAGCCGGGATGAAGATAGAAAACGTCCCCGTGATGGAAGAAGATATCGCCGCCTGGATGAAGACTTCTTGCCGCCTGGATGAAGACTTCTCGATGCCTATTAGGAGATGGATGTCCAGACTTCAGGAACCATGAGTAGATATTCTGGGGATAGTGTTAGATATTTTTTTATTTTTTTGGGGTGTTTTTTTTTCTTCAGATTAGGACTTTGGGCAAAGTGTAAAAGAGCTGAATGCCCTTTTAAGGGCAATGCTCATACAAATGCCCCTTTAGGGGCAATGGATAGCTTATTTTTTTTTTTTATAGTTAGGTTTTTTATTTTGAAGGGTTGGTTGGATGGTGGGTTTTACGGTTGGGGGGACTTTGTATTTTTTGCCAGCTAAAAGAACTGTTTTACTTATGGCAATGCCCTACAAAAGGCCCTTTCAAGGGTATTGGTAGTTTATTGTAGGCTAGGGGTTGTTATTATATTGGGAGGCTTTTTTATTTTTACAGGGCTATAAGATTAGATGTAATTGTTTTTATTTTTGATAATTTTATTTATTATTTTTTGCAATCTTAGAGTTTTTTAATTTTCGTAATATAGTGTTTTATTATTTTTTGTAATTTTAGATTTTTTAATTTTTTTCGTAGTGTTAGGTTTTTTTAAATTTGTAATTTAGATTTTTTAATTGGTAGTTTTTTAAATTTTATTAGCATAGTTATGTTAGGTTAATTTATAGTTTAAACTTAGTTTTTTTTTTATTTCACAGGTAAGTTTTTATTTATTTTAAGTTAGTTATATTGTAATTTTAATTTAAAGTTAGGGGGGTGTTAGGTTTAGAGGTTAATAGTTTAATTTAGTGTTTTGCAATGGTAGCAGCGGAATAGGGGCTAATAATTATATTTAGTGTCAGTGTTGTCGGGGAGTGAAGGAATAGGGGTTAATAACTTTTATTAGTGTTGGCGATGTCGGGGAGCGGCGGATTAGGGGTATTTAGACTAGGGGTTTATGTTAGGGTGTTAGGTTTAAACCTAACTTTCTTTTCCCCATAGATATCAATGGGTTTGCGTTACGGCAATTTGCCATTCCACACTTCAGGTGTTAGTTTTATTTCTAACACTTTCTTCCCATTAGGGGAAAGCTTGCACAAACACGTAAAGCTTACACAAACATGTTTTTTGGCTTTAGTTTTGCACCCTGATTAGCGCAAAACTAGGTGATTGTTAATAGAAGTAAAAAAGTTGCCTGCTCTATCTGAGTCATGAAATAAATATTTTGGGTTTTATATCCCTTTAACACTAAAGCTCTAGCTGATTTTAGTGTTTTTTGTGTGTGAGGGGTGACCCATGTCATGCAGCATCCAGATGTTAATGTGCCAGAGCAAAAAAAATACGATTTTAATATGGGCACAAAATAAGAGTTATTACAGATGCTGCTTATTACAGATGCTCCTTATTACAGATGCTGCTTATTACAGATGCTCGTTATTACAGATGCTGCTTATTACAGATGCTGCTTATTACAGATGCTCCTTATTACAGATGCTCCTTATTACAGATGCTGCTTATTACAGATGCTGCTTATTACAGATGCTCCTTATTACAGATGCTCCTTATTACAGATGCTGCTTATTACAGATGCTGCTTATTACAGATGCTCCTTATTACAGATGCTGCTTATTACAGATGCTCCTTATTACAGATGCTCCTTATTACAGATGCTGCTTATTACAGATGCTGCTTATTACAGATGCTGCTTATTACAGATGCTCCTTATTACAGATGCTACTTATTACAGATGCTGCTTATTACAGATGCTACTTATTACAGATGCTACTTATTACAGATGCTACTTATTACAGATGCTGCTTATTACAGATGCTCCTTATTACAGATGCTGCTTATTACAGATGCTGCTTATTACAGATGCTCCTTATTACAGATGCTACTTATTACAGATGCTGCTTATTACAGATGCTACTTATTACAGATGCTGCTTATTACAGATGCTCCTTATTACAGATGCTGCTTATTACAGATGCTACTTATTACAGATGCTGCTTATTACAGATGCTCCTTATTACAGATGCTGCTTATTACAGATGCGGCTTATTACAGATGCTACTTATTACAGATGCTACTTATTACAGATGCTGCTTATTATAGATGCTCCTTATTACAGATGCTGCTTATTACAGATGCTACTTATTACAGATGCTCCTTATTACAGATGCTCAAGTTAAAGGGACAGTATACACCAGTTTTCATATAACTGCATGTAATAGACACTACTAGAAAGAATAATATGCACAGATACTGAGCTAAAAATCCAGAATGAAACTGTTTAGAAACCTACTTAGAAGCTCCCAGTTTAGTACTGTTGAAATGGTTAACTGGAGGAACACCCACTGCAAATTGGTTCTATAGCAAAAAAGCAGATACTCCCCCCTCCCTCTTCCTCTGCATATGAAAAGGCTCTTTAAACAAACAAGTAAACAAACAGTGCAATATTATTTAAAAATAAGTAAAACTATGCATTTAAAAAAAACCCCAAAAAAACCTGTATGGCCAATATAAATATATCATATACAAAACATTTATGCAAAAACATTTTTAGTGTATAATGTCCCTTTAAGTCAATGGGGTAAATTTATCTTCCCCCGAGAGGACATGATTGCTATAGGGAATCATGTCTGCCCTGCATACGCTGTCTGTATTTCTGGTGAAATGCTTGTGCAATGCCGCCACTGCACATTTTTGACCAATCGGCCGCTATCAGGGGGTGTTAATCATCCAATTTTATTTGATCAGGATGATTGCTGTCCGCCACCTCGAGGTGGTGGATGAGTTAAGGAGCAACGGTCTTAAGACCGCTGCTTCTTAACTCCTGTTTCCAGCGAGCTGGAAGGCTCGTGGGGAATAAGCAGCATCTGTAATAAGCAGCATCTGTAATAAGCAGCATCTGTAATAAGTAGCATCTGTAATAAGCCACATCTGTAATAAGCAGCATCTGTAATAAGCAGCATCTGTAATAAGCAGCATCTGTAATAAGTAGCATCTGTAATAAGCAGCATCTGTAATAAGCAGCATCTGTAATAAGTAGCATCTGTAATAAGCAGCATCTGTAATAAGCAGCATCTGTAATAAGTAGCATCTGTAATAACCCACATCTGTAATAAGCAGCATCTGTAATAAGCAGCATCTGTAATAAGCAGCATCTGTAATAAGTAGCATCTGTAATAAGCAGCATCTGTAATAAGCAGCATCTGTAATAAGTAGCATCTGTAATAAGCAGCATCTGTAATAAGCATCATCTGTAATAAGTAGCATCTGTAATAAGCCGCATCTGTAATAAGCAGCATCTGTAATAAGTAGCATCTGTAATAAGCAGCATCTGTAATAAGCAGCATCTGTAATAAGTAGCATCTGTAATAAGCAGCATCTGTAATAAGTAGCATCTGTAATAAGTAGCATCTGTAATAAGCAGCATCTGTAATAAGTAGCATCTGTAATAAGTAGCATCTGTAATAAGCAGCATCTGTAATAAGTAGCATATGTAATAAGCAGCATCTGTAATAAGCAGCATCTGTAATAAGTAACATCTGTAATAAGCAGCATCTGTAATAAGTAGCATCTGTAATAAGTAGCATCTGCTTATTACAGATGCTACTTATTACAGATGCTGCTTATTACAGATGCTACTTATTACAGATGCTGCTTATTACAGATGCGGCTTATTACAGATGCTGCTTATTACAGATGCTGCTTATTACAGATGCTGCTTATTACAGATGCTACTTATTACAGATGCTCCTTATTACAGATGCTCCTTATTACAGATGCTACTTATTACAGATGCTACTTATTACAGATGCTGCTTATTACAGATGCTACTTATTACAGATGCTGCTTATTACAGATGCTCCTTATTACAGATGCTGCTTATTACAGATGCTACTTATTACAGATGCTGCTTATTACAGATGCTCCTTATTACAGATGCTGCTTATTACAGATGCGGCTTATTACAGATGCTACTTATTACAGATGCTACTTATTACAGATGCTGCTTATTATAGATGCTCCTTATTACAGATGCTGCTTATTACAGATGCTACTTATTACAGATGCTCCTTATTACAGATGCTCAAGTTAAAGGGACAGTATACACCAGTTTTCATATAACTGCATGTAATAGACACTACTAGAAAGAATAATATGCACAGATACTGAGCTAAAAATCCAGAATGAAACTGTTTAGAAACCTACTTAGAAGCTCCCAGTTTAGTACTGTTGAAATGGTTAACTGGAGGAACACCCACTGCAAATTGGTTCTATAGCAAAAAAGCAGATACTCCCCCCTCCCTCTTCCTCTGCATATGAAAAGGCTCTTTAAACAAACAAGTAAACAAACAGTGCAATATTATTTAAAAATAAGTAAAACTATGCATTTAAAAACCCCCCCAAAAAAACCTGTATGGCCAATATAAATATATCATATACAAAACATTTATGCAAAAACATTTTTAGTGTATAATGTCCCTTTAAGTCAATGGGGTAAATTTATCTTCCCCCGAGAGGACATGATTGCTATAGGGAATCATGTCTGCCCTGCATACGCTGTCTGTATTTCTGGTGAAATGCTTGTGCAATGCCGCCACTGCACATTTTTGACCAATCGGCCGCTATCAGGGGGTGTTAATCATCCCATTTTATTTGATCAGGATGATTGCTGTCCGCCACCTCGAGGTGGTGGATGAGTTAAGGAGCAACGGTCTTAAGACCGCTGCTTCTTAACTCCTGTTTCCAGCGAGCTGGAAGGCTCGTGGGGAATAAGCAGCATCTGTAATAAGCAGCATCTGTAATAAGCAGCATCTGTAATAAGTAGCATCTGTAATATGCCGCATCTGTAATAAGCAGCATCTGTAATAAGCAGCATCTGTAATAAGCAGCATCTGTAATAAGTAGCATCTGTAATAAGCAGCATCTGTAATAAGCAGCATCTGTAATAAGTAGCATCTGTAATAACCCACATCTGTAATAAGCAGCATCTGTAATAAGCAGCATCTGTAATAAGCAGCATCTGTAATAAGTAGCATCTGTAATAAGCAGCATCTGTAATAAGCAGCATCTGTAATAAGTAGCATCTGTAATAAGCAGCATCTGTAATAAGCAGCATCTGTAATAAGCAGCATCTGTAATAAGTAGCATCTGTAATAAGCCGCATCTGTAATAAGCAGCATCTGTAATAAGTAGCATCTGTAATAAGCAGCATCTGTAATAAGCAGCATCTGTAATAAGTAGCATCTGTAATAAGCAGCATCTGTAATAAGTAGCATCTGTAATAAGTAGCATCTGTAATAAGCAGCATCTGTAATAAGTAGCATCTGTAATAAGTAGCATCTGTAATAAGCAGCATCTGTAATAAGTAGCATCTGTAATAAGTAGCATATGTAATAAGCAGCATCTGTAATAAGCAGCATCTGTAATAAGTAACATCTGTAATAAGCAGCATCTGTAATAAGTAGCATCTGTAATAAGTAGCATCTGCTTATTACAGATGCTACTTATTACAGATGCTGCTTATTACAGATGCTACTTATTACAGATGCTGCTTATTACAGATGCTGCTTATTACAGATGCTGCTTATTACAGATGCTACTTATTACAGATGCTGCTTATTACAGATGCTGCTTATTACATATGCTGCTTATTACAGATGCTACTTATTACAGATGCTCCTTATTACAGATGCTGCTTTTTACAGATGCTACTTATTACAGATGCTGCTTATTACAGATGCTGCTTATTACAGATGCTGCTTATTCCCCACGAGCCTTCCAGCTCGCTGGAAACAGGAGTTAAGAAGCAGCGGTCTTAAGACCGTTGCTCCTTAACTCATCCACCACCTCGAGGTGGCGGACAGCAATCATCCTGATCAAATAAAATGGGATGATTAACACCCCCTGATAGCGGCCGATTGGTCAAAAATGTGCAGTGGCGGCATTGCACAAGCATTTCACCAGAAATACAGACAGCGTATGCAGGGCAGACATGATTCCCTATAGCAATCATGTCCTCTCGGGGGAAGATAAATTTACCCCATTGACTTAAAGGGACATTATACACTAAAAATGTTTTTGCATAAATGTTTTGTATATGATATATTTATATTGGCCATACAGGTTTTTTTTTGTGTTTTTTTTTTAAATGCATAGTTTTACTTATTTTTAAATAATATTGCACTGTTTGTTTACTTGTTTGTTTAAAGAGCCTTTTCATATGCAGAGGAATAGGGAGGGGGGAGTATCTGCTTTTTTGCAATAGAACCAATTTGCAGTGGGTGTTCCTCCAGTTAACCATTTCAACAGTACTAAACTGAGAGCTTCTAAGTAGGTTTCTAAACAGTTTCATTCTGGATTTTTAGCTCAGTATCTGTGCATATTATTCTTTCTAGTAGTGTCTATTACATGCAGTTATATGAAAACTGGTGTATACTGTCCCTTTAACTTGAGCAATGCTGACACTCAACAGCACTAATATCTTTGCACTCCACTTGTAATCTAGCCCATAGCAAGTTAGGATCTTTAATGCAAAAGTTACTTGCTCTAATGATTTAGAACATACAATTTATTTTGTGTAAGATTGTCCCTTCAAGCACCATCATTAAATGAATAAAAGGCTTTGAAGCCATTACAGCAATATTTAAAAATGTACTGTTCTTTTAAATTCTTTGATCTATATTGTGCTAATTTCTAATTTCCACTCTCCCTATTCAATTTGTATTATCAGCTAATCAGGATCTGATCTTAACACCCTGCCACTAGTATAAGGTGAACACAATCAAAGTCTGCCTTACTGATTTATGGCAGTGTCACACAATGAGTAATTATCCCTGGCACAGATCAAAGGAAAAGGTGGGGCAGCTGGCACAGACTCATAACTGTGCATGAAGCCTCACTATTTGTTTATGATTTTGATCTGTGAACAATACCAGCTTCTCAGCTCATTGCACAGCATCCCTTGTAGTAATAACTAGTCAGAGAGATGTCTTGTCCTTGTATATTTAGGATGGTTAAATATATCTTTCCTACATCATGTACTCAGAAAAGGAAAACATGTTTTGTTGGATTTAAAGTTATACAAATAAAAGAATCTGAAGCTCCCCGGACAACGTATGCCTATATATTACACTGTTTTTTTTTTTTTTTCAAATGCTTAAAGGTTATTCCAGAGTATACACACACACATCTATATATACATTGATTGGAGTAGCCCTGTTAGTCTAGTGATTTAGATATCAAAATAACAAGAATATTGCATTGAGCAATAATACTTTTTTTATTGGACTAACTGTCACGGATACCCGGCTGCCAAGGCTACCCCCTCTCCTATTTAGATTATTGTGTTCCCCTCCCATTCCCTTATACTTGTTACACTGATTGAACTTTGCACTGAAAGAGCTGATCGCTACCCCACCTGGCCCATTTCTGCCTTGCCGAATCCCAGCCGTAATGTTACGGAAATATTCACCAGCTGGGATCGCTAGATATTCCTGCTGGACTATAACCTAGATGGCTCCTGAAGCCCATTGCCCCAGAGCTCCGTTCTTTTTGGGGACTTGTCAATACCTTTGATGGGCATGGGTTGGGGTGATAAATAAAAGGGAGTTCACTCAGGAACCTGGGGTTCTGACTCCCCCCCACCTCAGACTGTTCTTGAGTACCCTTTGCCAGATTACCGCTCCGGCCCCCAGCCACAGATCATGTTGCTTTTTGGTCTGGGACATCTAGGGGCCCAGAGCTCTCCAATAGCACCCTGGAATAGCCACCTCTCCCTCGGGATCACCCAGAAACTATGATCTAGCTATGTGCCTATGGCTTTGTCTGGAGGGGCGGTGCTCTCTTGATCAGATAAGGCAAATGTGTATATAAGCTGTGTGTTTGTCTCAATAATTTGTTTCACCTTAACACTTTTTTATGGTTATTAGGGTGGGCTACTTGCTCTAATTACTTTCCCGCTATACAGCTACAGGCTCCAGGGTAAAGAAGGATCGTTTGGCGGAGATACTCAGTCCGGGTATCCGGAGTCCGTCACATCTGGTTGCCAGTGGTGGGATGTTTCCTTCTACCTGGAACATTCAAACCACCAACAGAACAACTTCAGATGGAGCAGCGGTACTCTGGGCTTAAGAGGAGTACCCTGAAAGACTTGCTGGAAGCTCATGGACAAATGGCCAGCAATAAGCAAAACACAGCCATCATTGCAGAGCTGATGGAGGGCGACTGAGCCAGGAATCAGGCCAGTGAACCAGTCAGCAGTCGGGCCAGTGATCGGTCCAGCAAGCCCTCAACAGGGGGACTGATATGTCCCTTCTTAGATTCTTGCACCTGGGCCCTGTGGTTTCTAGTTATGCCTCTGGACCCACCAGTTCACCCGCTCCCTAGACTACTGGTTCTCAGGCTGCCAAGTGACCACCCTGGCGCAAGCATCACAGCTCATCCTCACAGTAAATATTAAAAAACAAATTTGTTAAAGGGGCACAATTTTTTTCTTTTGTGATTCAGATAGAGCATGACATTTTAAGCAACTTTCTAATTTACTCCTATTATCAAATTTTCTTAATTCTCTTGGTATCTTCTCTTGGTATCTTTATTTGAAATGTAAGTTTAGATGCCGGCCGTTTTTTGGTGAACAACCTGGGTCGTTCTTGCTGATTGGTGGATAAATTCATCCACCAATAAAAAAAGTGCTATCCAGAGTCCTGAACAAATAAATAGCTTAGATGCCTTCTTTTTCAAATAAAGATAGCAAGAGAATGAAGAAAAATTGATAATAGGAATAAATTAGAAAGTTGCTTAAAATTGCATGCTCTATCTGAATCACAAAAGAAAAAAAAATGTTTCAGTGTCCCTAAAAAATCCAAACTTCATATATCATATAGCATATTTCAAACTTTTATTCTCACAGCATTACAAATAAAAATAATATATTTTCATTTGAATATCTAATTATGCTTCCTCTTATGACTGTCCCATAGTTCAATCTGCTTCTTCCAGCCCCTACCGCAAACACTCTGTAGCATTAATCGGTCATGCCATAGAGAGATTACAGAGGCGTGCCGCTGATCTCTCCGCACAGCCGGTGTTTGAATTGCGCATGCGCTCTACTTTAGCTCTTGCCGAAAAATCAGACCCAGGTGGGTTAGGAGGGGACCACTTTGAGTGGGACAGAGGACTCCTGTATAAGGTTACGGAGGGTGGTGGGTGCAGGCAGATGCCCAAGCGACAGTATCGGTACGATCTACTATGCATAGGGCACGACATTCCCCTGGCATGACATCTAGGTATTACTCAGACTCGCCACCGAATTACGCAGTCTTGCGTAACAGTTAACCAGAGCTCTGAGGTCGTGGTTATCATTTTAGTGTAAATCATAATTGCTCTCACATATTCACATTTACTTTTAACTTGTAATATGAGCGATCCTTCTGATGCGTGCAAACAGCCGCAGTAAACCCGACATGGCTCGCACAGAACAGTTAGCTCACCACTCTTAATCTTGCCCATATTGTTTTTGCATAGAATTGTCAATGGATTGGAGTAAAGCCTTTATTAACAATGAAAAACTACCTTTTTAAAAAACAAAAACATGGAATTGCTGTCACAGAGCAGTCCAACTATACACCTCTTAAAAGATTATTGGTATTTTCATCCCTGGTTACCTTATCTGTGACAATAATATGATATTTGCTATAGATTTTTCCTCTATACAGACAAACCCAGAGTGACTGGATTGAAAATATAATTGGCCAAGGTGAATTACAGCTATAGCAGACACCATAAATAATAAATGTGACTGGTATTGCTTACTTGCCTAATGAATGCAATAATAATTATTAATAATTATAATACAAATTATTATGAATGGTTATATATTTAATATAATAATTCATAATAATAATGGAAACATTTAAATTTGTGTTCCTTTAATGGAAAGTTAAGTGGTTTATGTATAAATAAAAAAAAAAAAATAAAAAAAAGCAAAATGCTAAATTTTGCAAGTTTTTATTAAGACTTTCACACATGTCACTGAAATGGCACTGCACAAACAGAGAATACTAATGTATCCTGTCATGCACAGGCCGCATGTTTTCATCTGCCAGATGAGATTTATGCCAGGGACAAAATACAAAAAGTTAACACATGTGTGACAGTTATGATACATTTAAGAAAAATGGGACAGTTATATCAACTTTAAAATTACCATAAACAATTATTGTAATGTTACTTTAGAAGGGTTTGTTTGATCATTTATATATTAGTGGCCATGTTTAGATTTATATATATTTATTAAAATGTATTTATTTTGTACTGTGCAAACCAAACCCCTGGCTCTTGTAAATAAAAAATATAAACACAGAAGCTTGTCATATCCACTGGACATTATAAGCAATGCTAGCTTAGCAGGTACCAGTTCATAGCCAGAGGTTTAACATTTGGCATTTGTCCTTCAGGCTTGGTCTTATTTATGTAGTAGACAATCAACTACACATATGGAAATTGTTAAAGGAATAGTAAAGTCAAAATTAAACTTTCATGATTCAGATACAGCAGGCAATTTTAAGCATCTTTCTAATTTACTCCTATTATCATTTTTTCTTTGTTCTCTTGGTTTCTTTATTTGAGAATGTAAAGCATAGGAGACGTCCCATTTTTTGTCAAGCACCCTGGATAGTGCTTGCTGATTGGTGGCTACATTTAGTCACCAATCAGCAAGCGGTTCCCAGGTACTGAATAAAAAATGTGCCGGCTTCTAAACTTATATTTCTGCTTTTTCAAATAAAGATACCAAGAGAGTGAAGAAAAAATGATAATAGAAGTAAATGAGAAAGTTGCTTAAAATTGCCTGCTGTATCTGAATCATGAAAGTTTAATTTTGACTAGACTATTGCTTTAAAGGGATAGTAAACCCACAAAAAACTTTTCAATTTTCAAAACATCATATCAAGTTGTTTAAATATGAAAATAACATGTATTAGCCATTTTCTATAGTTTACCTGTATTTTGCCTTTAAAATTATTATTTCGGCCACACCCTTCTTCAACCTAATTATGCACCGCAAATTACTGTGTTCTACCTGGGTAGAACAGGCATGGCGGCCCACATGCGCATTTCCGATAGTATCTGGTCACGCATGCGCACAATTATCTTCTCTCCTGTGTCAGCTAGAGTGTCATCAATACCGTGCCGGAGTAGGCCCATGACAGGTTGTGGTGGGAGTGGCACACCAGAGCGCTGAAGACAGAGGGACGCAGCGGTTGCAGTAAAGCTTGGAGGAGCTCACGTACAGGGCACATGCTATTGCCCTGAGATTCTACTGCGCAGGCGTTGTTGGTGAAGGCACGCAATTATTAATATTTAAATTACTTGATCAGTGGTGCCGCGGGATTGGATGATATTGGTAAAACCTGCCTTCTTTTCTGGGCGGTCATAAGAGCCGTTTATAGCAGATATAAAAATATAATTTATATAGGAACTGAAGCTTTGTTTCATACTAACAGTAAGTGTATTTAGATGTTAGACGTTAACTAACTAGTCATGTATTTTTTATTTGTTTAAAAAATAAAAGATTTCTAACCCTTTAAGTTCCAAATAGATATGGGCCTAAAGTCCAAAACAATCTTCTAACTAGATTTCACCCATGTAGATTTTCCTATGGTTATGCAAGTAGCACACTCACTGTTCCAGTTCTTAGCTATAGCTAGCATGACAAAATTTAAAGGGACAGTGTATTCTAAAATTTTCACTCCTTAAATGTGTCCAATTTTACCTTCTGGAGTGTATTAAATTAATTTCAAATAGCTTGCTCACTTTTATTTTGACATTGAAATATTTGAATTTTCCTGTTGAAGCTGCCACCTATACTGAATATTTCAATAATGAAGTATTGGCTATAAAAAAGCTATGTAAAAAAGCAGAAGAAATTACACTCCCAGTGGGAAGTGCAGAGAGAGGTACTAAAATGTTGATTTTTAATTACTTTCTCTAAGGGACCAATCTACAGCTCTCTGCTCTGGCGAGATGATCTAAGACCTCTCATCAGTATGATGGGAGTGGTTTAGCTTTGCAGGTTCTGGATATGAAGGAGAGACACATGCATTACAATATAATACAAGAAGATGCAGGAAGCGCCTCAGAGTGTAGTATATTACATGCATAAGTAATAATAATTAAAGTTATCCCACTCACTTGGTGTGAAGCACTAAAATGGTAGTAGCTATTTAAGGCAGCTCAAAGCCACCCGTCAGGCTTCTCACAGGATACTGGGACCTCACCTAGAGTATTCCTTGACCCCACAGAATTGGGAACTGATCCAGAGGTCACTCAAACTGGAACTTGATTAAAACCAATTGTGTTTAAGAAACGCGTTTCTCAGTACATAAGACATACACAATTTACCTGTTTAAAAAGCTCTATAAGCCAGCCAAAACAACCTACCGCCCTAAAAACTCCCCTCTAACATCAAATAAATAGTACACAGATTTAGGGGCCGAATTATCAAGCTCTGATCCCTGATTTCCGTGTGAGCCTTCAGGCTTGCCGGAAACAGCAGACTGCTGCTCCATAACTTGTCCGCTGCTCTGAGGCTGCGGACATCAATCTGCCCGATCCTATACGATCGGGCTGTTTGATAAACCCCTGCTAGCGGCTGATTGGCCGCAAATCTTCATGGGATGGCATTGCACAAGAACTGCTTGTGCAATGATAAATGCAGACAGTGTATGCTGTCGGCATTTATCGATGTACGGCAGACATGACACGCTACATCGTATCATGTCCACTCGCACTTTCATAAATCGGCCCCTTAGTGTATTTTTTTTTTTGCTTAGTATTTTTTCATTTTCTTTAAATTTTAATTGGATATAAATTTTTGATTATGAAAGCAAATATCCGTTTTTCATTATAAATGTATATTTGTAACAAAATAAATCTACATACCTAATATATTGTAGAAAACAAATAAATGAAATATTAAAATAAAATATGCAACAAAATATTGTATTGTTTAATCACATTAAAATTTGTAACGAAAATGTTCATCAAAAATTAATTTTATTGAAAAAAAAAATCATTCATATTCTAATTGAGCAGGAAAGAAATGACTTAACGTGCACAATAGAAAATATAGCAATGCTACACTGCACATGCAAAAAGAGCTGTGAAATTTGTATTTATAATACAAAATTCAAAGCCTTTAACTATCCTTATTGTAAAATGAGTTTCCCCACCTCAGCTAATGGGCTGAACAGGGGTGTTGCATGGGATTATTTTTAATTTCTTCTCTAGGTCTGGAGTATTCTCTATTTCCCCTTGCAGATCTTGTTGGGGTTTTTTTTTCTCACTAACTAAAAGGTGATGAGATTGTGTCAAAATATTCAAAACATTTGTTACCCTAATAGAAAACACATGCATACAAAAATAGATACTACTCACTAAAAACAGAGTTATATGATTTGTATTGGTTGCAGGATTTAATTTGTTAAAGTGTGTCCCTTTCTCCCTGATAACTTTGCTCTCCCCAGCAGTATCCTTTTCCAGTGAGCTCTATTACTTTTAATGAGAGACATCACATAACGTGCAGGGACAGCCCCTATTTTACAGAAATTCTTGAGGGTG
Source organism: Bombina bombina (assembly GCF_027579735.1). NCBI lineage: Eukaryota > Metazoa > Chordata > Amphibia > Anura > Bombinatoridae > Bombina > Bombina bombina. The sequence continues at coordinate 231,341,662 of NC_069507.1, read as the reverse complement.
ACTAAGTATTTGGGTTTGGTATACAGAAAGAGAAAAGGAAAAAAGTGTGTTTATACAGAGTGATAATATAAGATAAGAAGTTCTGATATCCCTACAAGCACAGCCTATTATAATGGGTTGTAGTGTCAAAGAGCAAAAACAAACAAAAGTCATTGGAAGCACATTATGGGTAAATCAATTTTACCCTACATAGTCCCTTTAAAGGGACAGTCAAGTCCAAAATAAACTTTCATTATTTAAATATAGCATGCAATTTTAAACAACTTTCCAGTTTACTTTTATCACCAATTTTGCTTTGTTCTCTTGGTATTCTTATTTGAAAGCTAAGCCTAGGTAGGCTCATATGCTAATTTCTTAGACCTTGAAGGCTGCCTCTTATCTGAATGCATTTTGACAGTTTTTCACCACTAGAGGGCGTTTATGTGTGTCATATAGATAACATTGAGCTCACACACGTGAAGTTACCTAGGAGTCAGCACTGATTGGCTAAAATGCAAGTTTGTCAAAAGAACTGAAATAAGGGGGCAGTTTGCATAGTCTTAGATACAAAGTTATCACAGAGGTAAAAAGTATATTAATATAACAGTGATGGTTATGCAAATATGGGGAATGGGTAATAAAGGGATTATCTATCTTTTTAAACAACAACATTTCTGGTGTTGACTGTCCCTTTAAGTATTTCCATTCTTGGTCTTAACAGAGGTTCAGTCATATGTAGGGGTATCCTTTACACACTAGGGTCCCTGCCATAAACTGCAGACTGTAGTAGACACCTTGAGATTGTAATACAAAATATTTAATTGCATAGTAAAATAACTTTGCATTATAACTTAAAGGGACACTGAACCCAAATTTTCTTTTGTGATTCAGATAGAGCATGCAATTTTAAGCAACTTTCTATTTACTCCTATTATCAAATTTTCTTCATTCAATTTGTATGTTTATTTGAAAAGCAAGATTGTAAGTTTAGATGCCGGCCCATTTTTGGTGAACAACTTGGGTTGTCCTTGCTGATTGGACAGCACCAATAAACAAGTGCTGTCCATGGTCCTGGACCAAACATTTGCTGGCTCCTTAGCTTAGATGCCTTCTTTTTCAAATAAAGATAGCAAGAGAACGAAGAAAAATTGATAATAGGAGTAAATTAGAAAGTTGCTTAAAATTGCATGCTCTATCTGAATCATGAAAGAAAAAAAAAATGGGTTCAGTGTCCCTTTAATTATTCACTTTGCTCCATTTTCTGAAATTTAAGTCTGGAAATTGTATGTTTTATATTTCTAAGAACCAGTGGCATATTTAGGTTTTCCTAGGCACTCAAAATTCTGCTGCCCTAAGCACTCAAAAATCTGCTGTCCCCCATACTCCCACTCACCCCCAAGGTTTAAGGCTTTTTTTCATTATTTGGCAGGGAGTAATGTGAATTAGTTTTTTTCATGGAATTTCCCAAAGTAAATGTTTATAAGGACTTGCAAAACACTTGCATACACACACAGTTATACACATACACGCACAAACACACACACACACACACACACACATACACATATATATCTGTTGCTGCAATATATATATATAAACCCCAAACACAGATTGCTCTTGATACAATGCTTCCTCAAACAGAATACTAAGTGCTGAAAGCCAACAGAACTAAAGGCAATCGCTAGCTAAATAAGTGAAAGGTTCAGAGTTACCTCTAAAAGTAAGCTCTTTGGGCAGTCTCTTATTATACCACAATAGAATGTAAGCTCTTTTGGCAACATTTCTTATTATGTACCTGTCTAATACTTCTAAAATAACTGTAAGCTTTTTACAAATATAGCCACAAAAAGTGCTGTCCCCTCTCCACTCGCTGCTGCCCTAGGCAAGTGCCTTGTTTGCCTAGGCCAAAATATGCCCCTGCCAAGAACTCAAAATGAACAAGGTTTCACAAGTATAACCCTACCACATATCTATCCCTAATTAGTTTCATCAGCAATGATAAAATTACAAGCTGCAAGACAAGGAAGAGTTTGCTAACAAAATTACCAGGGATAGCCATATCTTCTTCAGTAACAAGTCCCACTGAGCCTTGCTAATAAAATTAATTGCTGCAAACAAGGTGTTAATGCATTCAAAACATTTCCACACTCGCCTAATATTGCAAATTATTGCACCTCCATAGAAAAGTCTTGTGATTACAAGGTGTTTACTGTCCCTTTAATTAATCTGTGCGCCAGAAATCCTGGCGGGCACTTGGGATTGTATTGGAGAAAGCTTTGGGCTTTGGTACATAATAGACCCATCTTTAGCAATGTCCCTGACTATGCTATTGCTCTCTGTTATTCAAGCACTTACAGCTGGATTAGGTTGTACTTGCAAATTGTACTGTCCCATTTTTGAATCCATGGAACGTTAGGAAGAGCCTGAGGCATGATCTGGTACTTTAAATTGAGTTCATATTTCTTTGCTCTTGTAATTGTACCAAAGCGCTGAGCTGTTAAGAGATTTGGTAACTGATATCCCTCTCTCATTTGAAAATCTTATTGAGTTTCAGTTATTGACTTTGGTTAAAGCAAACCCTATTTTCATGCATGAAAGCTTCAGATGCGCTTTTGACAACAAAGACCCTTATGAAATAGCAAGAAATCAAGACACTCCCAAACACATAGTAATTTGATTCACAACTACTCAAAAAAAAAATATTGGAATAGTCAAGCTGATAGATATGATATATGTGCATATATTGCATCCAATCAGGGCCAGATACAGGCATATCAGCAATATCCATTTTTTTACTAACTATATTGGTTTTGCAAAAAAACTTAAATATTTGATTCAATAAAATATATTTTTTGTTTATATTAACTAATGTAAGATATAGAAAATATATCATTAGTGTACATACTTTATTTACTTAGTAGAACCTAATACTATTTTATATATATATATATATATATATATATATATATATATATATATATATATATATATATATATATATATATATATATATATATATATATATATATATATATACAGCAATCTTCAACAAAGGACAAAGGGATTCACAGACCCCTTCCTCAGACCAGAATAGACATGCAACTAAACACAGTGATATATAAATACATTAAGCCCCACCCACCACCAAATCAAAACAGTGAATTGCGCCAAAAATGGGGTTGTCATGGTGATAACCTCTATACACCTCAGTGTAACCAAACTACTAATCCCAAAAGGTCAAATAAACCTCAGTAATATACAGATGCTAACATAACCATATGAGTCATTAGATATGTCAATTAATAAATACTTATAGACATCTATGAGTCCCTGTTCAATCCTAATTTAAATAATTTGATTAGAGGCAAAGGTATACTTAATACTATCATAGTTAATGACAAGCATTCAATCACATAGGGTAGTTCTATACATATCCGTTTATGGCAGGATTATATATAGCAATCTATAACATGCAGTCACAGTAGTAATACAGATGTGTCAGATCATATCCGATATACACTATTCACTCAGCATAATGAATTTGTATTGTTGATCCATTCTAAATCTTATGACAGTGTGAGCCCTCCAAAACATGTTAGCGGTTTTAGATGTGCCGAGTACAAATCTCAACTCATGTTTACAAACTATGTGCACAAATGCATTATGCCGGTATCTGCCATCATACCTTATGAAGCGTAACACAAAAGTCACTTGCCTGATCCTAATATAAGACGCACCAACAGTGAACAGCTCCTGTGCCTGTAGTGTCCGTTAGCCTAGCGCATGGCTAATTTGCATAAGCCGATGACGTATGCGTGTGTGTTCACGCGTTGTCACGGTAACCCTGATGCCATCTAAACATAAATGGTGTGCGATCCCCACAGTCTATTGTGCTTATGTTAGCTAAGGCAAAATGTTCAAAGCTGTGTCCCATTTCAGCAGCCCCATTTCACATCGACATAACTTAGTATGTAAAAAGGTAAAACAAGGTGTGTATACTGAAGAGTGTAATTTGTCCAATTAAGAGCCATGACCTATACACAGTCCTATAACTGTCATATAACTATTGTTAGAGATGGAGAGGGATGCATTTGTATAATAAATGCTATAGTATATTCCTACCATACTATTAGCATGTGTGTGGTGGCAGTTTAAGCACAACAGGGTGATCCATATTGCATATATATATGTAGAGAGAGTATACAAACATATAAACATATGTTAATTGACAATAAAGCATGAGACCTTGTGCCTGGACCCTCAGTTATCCATACAGCGGAACCTCAAACTATATCATTGGTTCACTGTTATAAGTGGCAATCAAAGTTTAGCCCTGATGTCCTTAGCTTATCAACAGAGGCGTGTTATTAATGTAAAGTTAGCACTCTAGACATTCAGTAGTCTATCCACTCAGGTATTCCATGTGTTTGGTTATTGTCCATCTATACAGGTTCCACAAAATGACCTTCAACCAGTCCCAGAGTATCAAAGGTACCCTTCCATTACCCATATGCCATGTACTAATGTGGCCTGCTTACCTCTGTGTGCTGCCACCAAATCGGTCCATAAAATACTCATAAGTAGGTCCCACCAAGTGTGTATCACACTAGGGCATATGAAACTCACTGGTTAGTTAACCACCTAGAGTATGACAAAGCAGGGTCAAATTGGTGTGTAATATCCGTAAAAAAGTCCAGCCATTATTTGTGTCCCACAAATGCGGGTGTAGGTGTGTCATCACACAAGTGGGCTAGGAGGTAGTAGGATAATATTAGTATCAAAGGAAGCAGCGCCAGTCATTAGACATATTCAGGCCATTAGGGTATAGGGTACCAAGTCTATGAATCCATCTGGACTCCATCCGGAGTAGGGTTGTATCCCTATCTCCACCTCGTTTGAGAGCTGGAACGTGGTCAATTAAGATAAACCTTAAGTCAGTAACTCTATGTTGGGCCAAGAGAAAATGTCTTGCCACAGGTTGGTCCGATGCTCCTTTATCCAAAGCGCTCCTTATTGCAGATCTGTGATTAGCCATCCTCAGTCATGCGTTGTCCGTCGTCTTTCCAACATAAAATTGGCCACAACAGCAGCTTAACAAGTAGATCACATGGGTAGTTGTACAGGTGATGAAGTGTCTTATTGTGTACTTCTGAGTCGTGTGTGGATGTCTGAAAACTTTACATGGGATCATTCCACTGCATGTAGTGCATCCCAGGCATCTATAACAGCCTTTCTTCTTGGTTTTAAGCCATTGTTCTTTCATATAGCATTGTTGTGGGTCTGTGGACATGAGTAGGTCCCTAAGGCTCCTTCCACGTCTGTACCCCATTATGGGAGGATCCATATGTTCAAAAGGTAATCCCGGATCTGTCACTAGGATCTCCCATCTCTTTCTGATGTCCTGTGCCATCCTCTCCTTCCCTTTATTGTAGGTGGTGGTAAAAATCATCCTCTCTTTTCTAGTCTGTTCCAGATGGTTGGCCTGGTTTCCCTCCTGGGTGGTCACTTCATCTATAACACTTCGAATAAGTTCCATTTTGTATCCTCTTTGTAGGAACTTTTCAGTCATCATTTGTAGTTGTGTTTCACGGTTACTGGTTTCAGTGTTGTTTCTTAATACCCGGATCATCTGTGACTTTATTATTGCCTTTCTGGTGTGTGGAGGATGGTTGCTGGTTGCTTCAAGTATTGAATTCCTGTCTGTGGGCTTGGTATAAAGAGTAATAAATAGTTTATCCTGTTTCTTGTAGATTCTGAGGTCTAGGAAGTCAATGCAATTCAGATCATACTTTAGCTCAAATTTAATAGGGGACTCAAGTGCATTCAGTCTTGTTACCCAATCATTCAATGAGTCCTCTGTGCCCTGCCATATTAGAAAGATATCGTCTATATACCTTTTGTAGTGTCTTACTGTATCTATGTTGTACACGTTTATGATGTCACGCTCATAGTGCTCCATGTAAAGATTAGCATATGATGGGGCCATATTTGACCCCATTGCTGTCCCCATGAGTTGTTGGTAAAATGTACTTTCAAAGCGAAAGTAATTAAGGGTCAAACATTTTTCCAGTAGATCAAGAATCAGAGAGATTGGGGGTCCCACGTAAGGGAATCGTGTCAGAGCCAGTGCAACCGCCTTTAGTCCATCAGTGTGGGGGATGACAGTATATAGACTTCTCATGTCCATGGTGACCAAAAGGTCATTGTTGCCAATCTCATCCACGGTGTTTAGTATGGTAATGAGGTCACCAGAGTCCCTAATATAGGAGTCCAATGATCTTACTAGGGGCTGTAGGAGGGCGTCAATCAATATTGCTAGGGGTTTGATACTAATATTATCCTACTACCTCCTAGCCCACTTGTGTGATGACACACCTACACCCGCATTTGTGGGACACAAATAATGGCTGGACTTTTTTACGGATATTACACACCAATTTGACCCTGCTTTGTCATACTCTAGGTGGTTAACTAACCAGTGAGTTTCATATGCCCTAGTGTGATACACACTTGGTGGGACCTACTTATGAGTATTTTATGGACCGATTTGGTGGCAGCACACAGAGGTAAGCAGGCCACATTAGTACATGGCATATGGGTAATGGAAGGGTGCCTTGGATACTCTGGGACTGGTTGAAGGTCATTTTGTGGAACCTGTATAGATGGACAATAACCAAACACATGGAATACCTGAGTGGATAGACTAATGAATGTCTAGAGTGCTAACTTTACATTAATAACACACCTCTGTTGATAAGCTAAGGACATCAGGGCTAAACTTTGATTGCCACTTATAACAGTGAACCAATGATATAGTTTGAGGTTCCGCTGTATGGATAACTGAGGGTCCAGGCACAAGGTCTCATGCTTTATTGTCAATTAACATATGTTTATATGTTTGTATACTCTCTCTATATATATATGCAATATGGATCACCCTGTTGTGCTTAAACTGCCACCACACACATGCTAATAGTAGGAATATACTATAGCATTTATTATACAAATGCATCCCTCTCCATCTCTAACAATAGTTATATGACAGTTATAGGACTGTGTATAGGTCATGGCTCTTAATTGGACATATTACACTCTTCGGTATACACACCTTGTTTTACCTTTTTACCTACTAAGTTATGTCGATGTGAAATGGGGCTGCTGAAATGTGACACAGCTTTGAACATTTTGCCTTAGCTAACATAAGCACAATAGACTGTGGGGATCGCACACCATTTATGCTTAGATGGCATCAGGGTTACCGTGATAACGCGTGAACACACACGCATACGTCATCGGCTTATGCAAATTAGCCATACGCTAGGCTAACGGACACTACAGGCACAGGAGTTGTTCACTGTTGGCGCGTCTTATATTAGGATCAGGCATGATCCTACTTATACAATACTTGGGGCTTGTGCTGATAGAAAGTAAGTGACTTTTGTGTTACGCTTCATAAGGTATGATGGCAGATACCGGCATAATGCTTTTGTGCACATAGTTTGTAAACATGAGTTGACATTTGTACTCGGCACATCTAACACCGCTAACATGTTTTGGAGGGCTCACACTGACATAAGATTTAGAATGGATCAACAATACAAATTCATTATGCTGAGTGAATAGTGTATATCGGATATGATCTGACACATCTGTATTACTACTGTGACTGCATGTTATAGATTGCTATATATAATCCTGACATAAACGGATATGTATAGAACTACCCTATGTGATTGAATGCTTGTCATTAACTATGATACCATTAAGTATACCTTTGCCTCTAATCTAATGATTTAAATTAGGATTGAACAGGGACTCATAGATGTCTATAAGTATTTATTAATTGACATATCTAATGACTCATATGGTTATGTTAGCATCTGTATATTACTGAGGTTTATTTGACCTTTTGGGATTAGTAGTTTGGTTACACTGAGGTGTATAGGGGTTATCACCATGACAACCCCATTTTTGGCGCAATTCACTGTTTTGATTTGGTGGTGGGTGAGGCTTAATGTATTTATATATCACTGTGTTTAGTTGCATGTCTATTCTGGTCTGAGGAAGGGGTCTGCAAATCCCGAAACGTTACCTAATAAATAAGTATTTTTTTGGAAACCCAGTGAGTGCAGTTCTTTGTTGAAGATCGCTGTGAATATTACTGATCTGGCACCCTGGTTGCTGACTATATGACATTGTGAGTGCAGATACACATGGAGGATATATATATAATTATTTTTTTCAAATGTGTTGCAAAGTTCTCCATTACTAGTCTACACTCAAGCCTTCATAATGGTTTTATATTGTGATGTATTCATAGGCTGGGGGTATTTAGACCCCTGTTCCAATGGTCAGCCTTGTCCTGAAGGGGTATAATAAATAACGGCTAATAGAAAAAAAAAACATGGCATATATTATGTACATAGGATCATTTGAAGACTCTTTTCTGCATAAATACATGATAACATTATGCAATACATTTCATTCATGGCTATTACACACATGTATTCACTGGAAAAATAAAATGCATTTTATTCATGATTAATATTTCATGTAACTACTCAGTAATGACAAGTAAATCAGCTTGCAAGCAAATACATGAGATTTTAAGATATGTGTTACTTGTACAACAACATGGCACTAACCAGCTAATCTTCAATTTTGTGCCTGATTATTCTCATTTAATTGCGCTTACCATGAAAATCTACCACAGATTTATGCTGGCATGGAAGAGATTTTCTCAAGATCTCTATTTATTACTGCTCCACAAAATGATCTTCTTCAGACTGAACAAGGTAGAACATTCCTTTTATTTAGTAAGTCCCAGAATCTGTGCATTAATACTTAGTTATAGCAAATGTGGCAGGGCAAAATTACCCGCTCGCGTGCAATCCCGCCCCCCTGCCCGCGCACAGCCAATCACGCACTGGCAAGAACTGTCAATCTCCTTGGTCGGACTAGACTGCAGAGATTGAATTTCTCCACCTTAGAGGTGGCGAAGAGGTTAGGGAAGCGGCGGTCTGGTGACCGCTGCTTGTTAAATTATGGCAAGCAAATTCTTGTGAGAACTTGCAGCCGTAGGGCTTTGATAAATCGAGCCCTTAGTGTTCAACTCATTATCTCAATAGTGTCTAACTTACTGGGTTTTAGAATTTTTATTGGTACAAGTTGACATATCCAGTAGGTTCATTTTTTACTTCTTTGGGAGTTTGGTTGGCCACCAATTATACAGCTAAAAAGCTAATAGATATATGTTACATTATAAAAATTTAAAAATAAAAAAACAATGATTAATCAGACATTAAGTAACTTGTGGAAAAGGCCAAAATAAAATTCCTGGCAATAGCAAAAACAAATAACTATCACAGAGATTACGAGTTTTGCGGTAACAGGGGTGCGTTGCTAACAAGCCTTTTTTTTTCACCCCTCAGTTAAGACAAAGCTGGTATTACAGGGTTTTTTTAACCCGGCGTTAGCCACAAAAAGGTGAGCGTAGAGCAAAATTTAGCTCCACATCTCACCTCAATACCAGCGTTGCTTATGGTAGCGGTGAGCTGGCTAAACGTGCTCGTGCACAATTTACCCATAGGAATCAATGGGGCAGAATCGGCTGAAAAAAAACCTAACACCTGCAAAAAAGCAGCGTTCAGCTCCTAACGCAGTTATGTCTACACCTAACACCCTCTCAAACTTGAACTGAGGACCACTTATAAGTACTTGAGCCTAACAAACAAATAAGTTCCGTTTTGATAGGGGACCAAACCATAGGACATGCACCTTTGTACATTCAACAGATGTAGGGTATCAACAGAATGCAAATGCAGTATATACAGTCCACTCACCTTTCAGCCACTCTTACCGGACTGTCTGAGGGTATTTCCAGCACGTATATTACACTACCGCTCCAAGTGCTCTCCTCTCTTCACCAGCGTGGCTCCGCGTCCTTGTGGATCATTTGCATGTATCCGTCACCGTTCTGGATCATCTGTGCATCTGACATAACTCTGGCATGCCCATGTGTGGCACTGCCGAAACGCGTAAGCCACTAGTTTCACACCGCCTTTTGTGTGCAAAGTTGTTTTCATCTCTTTCTTTATTTTTAATGTTCAAAGAATAAACTGATTTTAGAAGATACCGTGGACTCTTCTTCTTTTGTCTGCCTACACCTAACACCCTAACATGAAGCCCAAGTCTAAACACCCCTAATATTACACTTATTAACCCCTAATCTGCCACCCCCGACATCGCCGACACCTGCATTATATTATTAACCCCTAATCTGTCTCTCCGGACACCGCTGCCACCTACATTATCCCTATGAACCCCTAATCTGCTGCCCCCAACATCGCCGACACCTACATTATATTTATTAACCCCTAATCTGCCGCCCCAATGTCACCGCAACCTACCTACAATTATTAACCCCTAATCTTCCGCCCCCATCGTCGCCGCTACTATATTAAATTTATTAACCCCTAAACCTAAGCCTAAACCTAAGTCTAACACCCCCCAAACTTAAATATAATTTAAATAAAACGAAATAAAATTACTACAATTAAATAAATTAATCCTATTTAAAACTAAATACTTACCTATAAAATAAACCCTAAGCTAGCTACAATATAACTAATAGTTACATTATAGCTAGCTTAGGGTTTATTTTTATTTTACAGGCAACTTTGTATTTATTTTAACTAGGTACAATAGTTATTACATAGTTATTAACTATTTAATAACTTCCTAGTTAAAATAAAGACAAATATACCTGTAAAATAAATCCTAACCCATGTTACAATTACACTTAACACTACACTATCATTAAATTAATTACCTAAACTAACTACAATTAAATACAATTAAATTAAATAAACTAAAGTACAAAAACAAACAAACACTAAATTACAGAAAATAAAAAAATAATTACAAGAATTTTAAACTAATTACACCTAATCTAATCCCCCTAATAAAATAAAAAAGCCCCCCAAAATAATAAATTTCCCTACCCTATACTAAATTACACATAGCCCTTAAAAGTAATCAGTAATCAGCTCTATTACCTGTAAAAAAAATACAATACCCCCCAACATTAAAACCCACCACCCACACTCCCAACCCTACTCTAAAACACACTCAATCCCCCCTTAATAAAACCTAACACTACCCCATTGAAGATCACCCTACCGTGATCTGTCTTCACCCAGCCGAGCACAAGTGGTCCTCCAGAGGGGCAGAAGTCTTCATCCGATCCGGGCAGAAGAGGACCCCCAGACAGGCAGAAGTCTTCATCCAGGCGGCATCTTCTATCTTCATCCATGCGGAGGGGAGTGGGTCCTTCTTTAAGCCAGCCGACGCAGAGCATCCTCTTCTTCCGACGACTCCAGACGAATGAAGGTTCCTTTAAATGATGTCATCCAAGATGGCTTCCCTTGAATTCCGTTTGGCTGATACGATTCTATCAGCCAATCGGAATTAAGGTAGAAAAAATCCTATTGGCTGATGCAATCAGCCAATAGAATTGAGCTTGCATTGTATTGGCTGATTGGAACAGCCAATAGAATGCAAGCGCAATCCTATTGGCTGATTGAATCAGCCAATAGGATTGAAGTTCAATCCTATTGGCTGATCCAATCAGCCAATAGGATTTTTTCTACCTTAATTCCGATTGGCTGATAGAATCCTATCAGCCAATCGGAATTCAAGGGACGCCATCTTGGAGGACGTCAATTAACCCCTTAATGACAGAGGACTTACCAGGTACGTCATAGAAAAAACTTCCCTTAATGACAGTTGACGTACCTGGTACGTCCTCTGTTGTCTTAAGTGCTGGAAGCGATCATGATCGCTTCCAGCTGCTTACAAGGGATTGTAGTGATGCCTCAATATTGAGGCATCACTACAATTCCCCATTTTACATACCGATGCAGAAAGGGCCACTCTGTGGCCCCATCTGCATCTGCTATGTATGTCATCAAATGAGTTGGTCGGTGGGTGCTGCATGTAACTACTATCACATCATGTTGTTAATATGTTAGTGATCGGACCTTATCACCATTGTCTTTCCGGTGCGGCGGGTGCGGCGGTTGCGGCGGGGGGGGGCGGGGGGCTGGTGCGCGTGCGTGCGCGCGCACGCAAAATTAACAGCCGATTAAAAAAAAAAAAAAGATCGATCTAGATGCAGTGGCATCTCGGTTGTTTAATAAGGGATCTGGGAGGGTTGAAGATTATTTAGGGGGGCCAGCTACACTACAGAAAAATATTTTATGTTTAAAAAGTAAAAAAAAAACTATTTTGGGGGGCAAATTGGGTACTGGCAGACAGCTGCCAGTACCCAAGATGGCGGCAAATAGACAGAGGGGGAGGGTTAGAAAGATGTATGGGGGGATCAGGGAGGTTGTGGGGTAAGGGGGGATCTATCACTGCAGACTTTATGCCAAAAAATAAAAAAAAATAAAAAAAAATATTTTTATTTCAGTACTGGCAGACTTTCTGCCAGTACTTAAGATGGCGGTGACAATTGTGAGGTGGGGAGGGAAGAGAGCTGTTTGAGGGGGGTCCCGGGGGGATCAGGGGGTGGGATGTGTCAGGTGGGAGGTTGATCTCTACACTAAAGCTAAAAATTAACCCCACAAGCTACCTAATTAACCCCTTAACTGCTGGGCATATTACAAGTGTGGTGCGCAGCAGTATTTAACGGCCTTATTATTACCAAAAAGCAACACCAAAGCCATATATGTCTGCTATTTCTGAACAAAGGGGATCCCAGAGAAGCATTTACAACCATTTGTGCCATAATTGCACAAGCTGTTTGTAAATAATTTCAGTGAGAAACCTAAAATTGTGAAAAATTTAAGTTTTTTTTTTATTTGATCATATTTGGCGGTGAAATGGTGGCATGAAATATACCAAAATGGGCCTATATCAATAATTTGGGTTGTCTACTACACTACACTAAAGCTAAAATTAAACCTAAAAGCTCCCTACAAGTTCCCTAATTAACCCCTTCACGGCTGGGCATAATACACGTGTGGTGTGCAGCGGCATTTAGCGGCCTTCTAATTACCAAAAAGCAACGCCAAATCCATATAGGTCTGCTATTTCTGAACAAAGGGGATCCCATAGAAGTATTTACAACCATTTATGCCATAATTGCACAAGTTGTTTGTAAATAAATTCAGCGAGAAACCTAAAGTTAGTGAAAAAAATTGTGAAAAAGTGAACAATTTTTTTTATTTGATCGCATTTGGCGGTGAAATGGTGGCATGAAATATACCAAAATTGGTCTAGATCAATGCTTTGGGATGTCTTCTAAATATAAATATATACATGTCAAGGGATATTCAGGGATTCCTGAAAGATATTAGTGTTCCAATGTAACTAGCGCTAATTTTGAAAAAAAAAAGTGGTTTGGAAATAGCAAAGTGCTACTTGTATTTATGGCCCTATAACTTGCAAAAAAAGCAAAGAACATGTAAACATTGGGTATTTCTAAACTTGGGACAAAATTTAGAAACTATTTAGAATGGGTGTATTTTGGTGGTTGTAGATGTGTAACAGATTTTGGGGGTAACAGTTAGAAAAAGTGTGGGGTTTTTTCAATTTTTTCCTCATATTTTATATTTTTTTATAGTAAATTATAAGATATGATGAAAATAATGGTATCTTTATAAAGTCCATTTAATGGTGAGAAAAACAGTATATAATATGTGTGGGTACAGTAAACGAGTAAGAGGAAAATTACAGCTAAACGCAAACACTGCAGAAATGTAAAAATAGCCATTGTCATTAAGGGTAAGAAAATTGAAAAATGGTCCGGTCATTAAAGGGTTAAAGGAACCTTCATTCGTCGGGAGTCATTGGAAGAAGAGGATGCTCCCTGTCGGCTGGCTTCAAGATGAAGATATAAGATGCCGCCTGGATGAAGTCTTCTGCTCGTCTGGAGGCCCTCTTCTGCCTGGATAGGATGAAGACTTCTGCCCCTCTGGAGGACCACTTGTGCCCGGCTGGGTGAAGATGGCTCAAGGTAGGGTGTTGGGTGTTTGGGTTTTAATGTTGGGGGGGGTATTGTTTTGTTTGTTTTTTACAGGCAAAAGAGCCGATTACTTTGGGGCAATGCCCCACAAAAGGTCCTTTTAAGGGCTATTTGTGATTTAGTATAGTGTAGGGAATTTTATTATTTTGGGGGCTTTTTTATTTTATTAGGGGTATTAGATTAGGTATAATTAGTTTAAAATTCTTGTAATTATTTTTTTAGTGGATTTTTTATACTTTAGTTTATTTAATTTAATTGTAATTAATTGTAGGTAATTTAGTTAATTTAATGATAGTGTAGTGTTAGGTGTAATTGTAACTTAGGTTAGGATTTATTTTACAGGTATATTTGTCTTTATTTTAGGTAGGAAGTTATTAAATAGTTAATAACTATTTAATAACTATTGTACCTAGTTAAAATAAATACAAAGTTGCCTGTAAAATAAATTGCTATCTTTATTTTAAAAGCAGGAATGTAAACTTTGCAGTCAGCCAATTTTAGGTTCAGCACCATGGATAGTGCTTGCTTATTGGAGTTTTACATTTACCAATAAGCAAGCATTCCTCAACCAAAAATGGGCTGGCTCCTATGCATCACATTCCTGCTTTTTAAGCAAAGATAGCAAGAGAACGAAGAAAAATTGATAATAGGAGTAAATTAGAAAGTTGCTTAAAATTGCATGCTCTAGGTATGATCTAGGAGCTTCCGGAGGAGGAGCACAGGTGTGTGTTCAGGTGCTGCACCTGTCCTGATCTCTCCTACCTACAAGCTGTTGGTGTGGAACCACGCCTAAAACCCTCTAGTTTAGGGTGGCTTGTATTGCTGAATATCACCGCTGCTGGAAACTCCATAGTGCCCTGACATTGCACTAAATAGCTGCAGGTAGCAGCCCTGAAAAAGGACCTATCATTACAGCAAAATTAATACCCGTTAAAAAAAAAAAAAAACGCTTGCTGTCACACAACCCCCTTATTAACCCGGGGTAACCCAAGAAGAAGGGCTCAGTTAAACCAACAGGCAAGTCAAATCCCCCGATCACTGCCGAATAAATTGAAACGGAGGACGGAGCTGAGAGGCGCTGCACTTATCATAAGCTGTGTGGTCTCTGAGAACTTACCGCTCTCCTGAGTGCAGCTTTACTGAATACTTAGGAGTTGGAGCTGGAGTTGCCTGTGCATTGTACCGGCATTGTGGCTAGTCCAGTGGGTGTGGATGGTGTAGCCCGCTGTTTTTCTTTTCTGCATTTCTGCGCTGAAGTGGCATTCCCCCTCCCACCGGTGCTGCGTGAGGGGGGGCCACTGCTGGAGGAGACGGGTCGATCCCTGGTGCAGGGCTGGTTCCGGGAAGGATAACGTGGAGCTGTTGGAGCGGTAATTGTGGATGCCTTCCCTCCCGCCTCTGCCTTCTTTCTTCTGCCTCTTGCCAAGGTGTTGAGACTCAGGAGTATTGTTGATGTCGGCTGATAGAGTGATTGTGGCAGCATATGAGTCACACCCTTGAGAGTAGCTGACCGGCTTTTTTGAAAAAGTCGCAGGAGACGAGGATATTGGTTTCTGTGTAGCACAGCCTGCTGATTTGTTTCCCGGCAATTGTTGTCCCCTGGACCTGGAAGACGCTCCCCTTCCCACCGATGCTGCGTGAGGGGGGGCTGAGGCAGATGACCGCTGGTTATCCCCTGCTCAAATCTTGGGCTAATGGTTCTGGGTAACGTAGAACTCCTGGGATAAAACTTGCAGTTTTGTTTTCCTTTTCAGCCGCCTCTACCCTGGAATGACTTGGCTCAGTATTGGACCCTTATTACTTATTCTTTTTTTCCCTTTGCTGGGGTTTGCACATAATCTATAAGCGATGACAGCCGGCCTGACCTTGTTAGAAATAACGGCTATTTGTTTGCAAGCACTGTATAACATCTAAACTTGTTAGATCTGTTCTCTTTAGCTGCTACTTACGATAAGTTAAAACTTAGAACATCTTAGTTTCTAAATGGCATATATTTTTTCTTGAAAGTGCATGTTGTTAACTTATAGCAGCAAAATGTGAAACATTGTATTATCTTATTTCCTGAACCATTTAGTTTGTTACTAATTGATTGGGGGTGTTCGCTTGTTTCTCTTTCAGACCCACAGCAAGTGTATTTTGACACCGGACTACTCTATGTAGCTCTGTTTAAGTTTTGAAGTCACATCCAGCGGTGTTAAAACATACTATGAGTATTGGCCTCAAAGAAGTAAATTATATTTAGCTTAGAGGTGTGTTTGACCCTGATATAAATAATGGCTATTGGCCTATAAGCGCATTATAATACCTAAATTTGCTAGGTTTGTCTTCCTTAAATTTGTATTTATGACAACTTAAAATCTAGAACCCCCTAGTTTCTAACTGGAATATATTTCTCCTGGAAATGGTATGTTGTTAATTTGTAGCAGCAAAATGTGAAACACTGTATTATCATATTTCTTGAACCATTCAGAATGTTACTAATTGACTGGGGGTTTCTTTTGTTTTTTTCCCAGACCCACAGCAAATGTATTATAATATTGGATTACCTTATATAGCTTTGTTCAACTTTTAAAGTTACATCAAGTTCTGTTAAAACATATCACGAGTACTGGTCTCATAGTAGTGAATTATACTTAGTTTAAAGGTGTGCTAATAGCCTACAAGTAATCTGGTGTGCCAGATACACACAGGCGAAATAATCTGAGTACCAATTAGTTTAAAAGTACCTTAAAAGCTGATTTCTTCCTAAAAATTATAAAACATTGATCTGATGGCCTAGGACTGGAGACTTGAGTTGTTAAACACTGTTTTTTCTGTTCTCAACTGAAAATTTAAAACGGCATATTAATTACTATTGAGGGCTTTCTTAAAGTTTGTGGGCTCCACAGCAGGACCCCTTCTCTGTGATATGATATATCTTATCTTGTCACCAGCATGACTGAACCTGACTCACTTAGTTCACGGTTAATTTTTCTTTTTTCTCTCTCCTTTTAGAGGAGAAGATAACATCAAACAATACACAAAAGTGTGCACTTTTCTTTTCCACATATCCCTCACACCTCTCTCCCTTCCTCAGTAGATTAGTTTGTTTTTTTTCTTTTTGCTCCCTATCACAATCCACTCCCATTATTTTATGGATAAATTTCTACACACACAATCTCGCACATCACCTTCAGTCATGTCGGCCAGACAGAGGGATAAAAAACATAAACCTAATATAGAGCCTGTGGGTGAGCCACAACTGGTAACCCAAGAATCGTCAAACTTACCTGATTCTGCTGATACACAGTCCCTAGTCTTAAATATCTCTGCTGCTCTTGCACCCAAGTTTGATTCACTTAGAATAGAAATCAAACAAGATATTGCGCAGCTAGCTGCAGAAGTCAAACAATTCTCGGAAAGATTCTCTGAAGTTGAACAGAGAGTCTCTGATTTAGAAGATCTCACTCTAGCTCAAGATAGTAAACTAGAAGCCACTTCCTCAGCCCTTGCTAAATTGCAAAATAAATTAGAAGACTTGGAAAATCGCGCTAGGCGCAATAACTTGAAAGTAGTGGGGGTACCTGAGGGGAAGCAGTTTGAGGATTTAAATAAATTCATAGCACAAACATTACCAGCATTGTTGAACATACCTCAAACGCAGCCAGTTATAGAAAGGGTGCATAGAATAGGGCCATCACCTTTATCTAAAGAAAATATGAGGCCAAGACCAATCATAGTTAAATTCCTGAATTACCAGGATAAGATTACATTTTTACAAGCCTTTCGTAAAAATCAACCTATATTACTAGAAGGTACAAAAATCCTTTTATTTCAAGACTATGCAGCTGAAACTGCCTCAAAAAGAAGGCAGTTGGCTCCGGTATGCACTAAGTTTATACAGCAGGGGCTGCGAGCGACAATCTTACATCCTGCCAGGTTACGACTTGTGTGTAACAACACTTTGCATTTTTTTGATTCTGCCCGTATGGCAGAATCTTTTTTCACCAAAAACTGCACACCTGAGCAGTTGAGGTGACATACTATTTAGTTTTTTTTTTTCCCTTGGTAAAAATTAGAATAGATCTTTTATTTCTCATTTTATTCTCTAAGATGGGCCCTTTTCAGCAAATGGGCAACATACGGCTCAGGTGGATTAGTCGTATGTTTTGGGGTTCTCTTTTTCTCTTTTTTTTTTTTTCCCTCACCATCTTCCCTTCTGGAGCATAGATTCCTATTATAATGACTGGGATTAAATTTACCTCATGGAATATAGGAGGGCTAACTTCTCCTATTAAGAGAAAAACGATAATTTCCTATTTGAAGAAAATAGGTACTGCTATTGCTTTTCTACAAGAAACCCACTTAAAGACTCAAGAAATTCTTAAACTAAAATCTTCTTGGGTTAAGGAGGTCTTTTTTTCACCTAGTTCTAGCCGAAAAGGTGGAGTTGCTATTCTTCTGGGTAAAAAACTTAAATATGAGATAATACAAAGTGAATCAGATGAGGAGGGGAGATATATCATACTGAAAATTAAGATTGCTAACGTTTTGTATACTTTATGCAATGTATATGCTCCAAATGTTTTTAGTTTCTCATTTTGGGATACACTTCAGGCCAGGCTCATGACATGTGCAGAGGGTTTTTTAATTTTAGCTGGTGACTTTAATATGGCTCCTCAATACCCAATTGATAGAATGAGGCAGCAGCCATTAGTCAAAAAAACTAAAAGAGATAATCTTGAGGCAAAGTTGTTCTCCAGGATCTTTTCTAATTTGAGAGTTAAGGATATTTGGAGGATATTGAATCCGGATACACGTGATTTTACATGTCTCTCAAAAGCACATAAATCACTGTCACGGATTGATTTATTTTTGGTTGACGAAAGACTTTGTAAACACAAAGTATCAGCTCAAATCTTGCCTATTGTTGTATCTGATCATGCTCCAATCTGCTTTGAGATTTATACGACTGGCCTTTCACATATAAATAATCGGTTTTTCTTTCCTAAATATTTGTCTGCTGATTCTGGATTCAGAGGCTTCCTCGAAACTAAGTTTCAGGACTTTGCCTTGTTCAATGCGGAGGCTAGAGCCCGTCCTTCTTTGTTCTGGGAAACTGCTAAAGCAGTGCTGAGGGGGGAAATTCTGGCATACACCATTAGGCGTACCAAGAAATTTAAAAAACGCGAAAATGAACTTCTTCGCGCAGTTACAAATGCTTATAACTCATATCTATTAGAAAAGACGTCCCAGAAATGGGTTAAATATATTGCCGCATTAGAAGAGAGAGATTCATTCCTACTATATAAATCTACTCAGCAGGAAGTTCGGTTTTCTGCGAAATTCTACAAATATGGGAACAAGACGGGAAAACTTTTGGCTAGAATGTTAAGGCAGGACTTAGGTTCTCAGTTAATAGATTCCCTAGAAAAAGAGGGACAGTTGTTTAGTTCCTCTCAGGATCTTGTTCAAATTTTTTATGATTACTATAAGGGAATATATTCCCCCAGGACTTCTGACTTCACAGAACGTCGGAAATTCTGGGGAGAAATCTCTTTTCCAACATTAACACCTAGTCTAATTAAGGAACTTGAATCTCCCATTACGGAAATAGAAGTTGCAAAGGCAATTAAAAATTTGGCATATAACAAAGCACCCGGCCCGGACGGAATACCTAATGAGTTCTATAAAATGATACCCTCCACTGTAATACCTGATTTAACCTTATTATTTAACTATATATATATAGAGGGAAATGAACCCTCATCTAATTTTACAGCTTCATACACGTCTTTAATTTTAAAAAAGGGTAAAGATGCAATAATGGTCGAGTCATATAGACCCATAGCTTTGATGAACACCGATTATAAATTGTTGACTACGATTCTCGCCCAGAGACTCCAGTCCCTTCTTCCCTTGATTATTAGCCCAGATCAGGCTGGTTTTATGAAGAATAGGAACTCTGCGGCTAAAATAAGGGAACTCCTGCTTACCTTGGATTACTTTTCGAATGGTACGGATGCTGATCATTCAGAGGAGGGAGGTATTCCAGACTTGGCAATTTTGGCTATCGACGCCGAAAAGGCCTTTGACTCAGTTTACCATGATCATCTTCTATTTTCATTAGAACAATTTGGGCTAAAAGGTAAATTTGCTAAGTTTATTGAAAAACTTTATCGTACAGCCTCCACAAGAACGATAGTAAATGGCCAGTTATCCCCAGAAATAATTCTGCATAGGGGGACTAGGCAAGGGTGTCCCCTTTCCCCGCTTCTTTTTAATATTGCCATAGAACCTTTTGCTATAATGATAAGACAAAGATTGGAGGGGATTGGGGTGGCTGGGCGGGAGTTGAAAATAGCATTATATGCTGATGATATTCTCATTTATCTTTCTAATTTACGTAGAAATTTACCTATTCTCTTATCAACTATACAACAGTTTGGTTCCTTTTCAGGATATAAGGTAAATATAAAGAAATCTGAACTTCTCTGGATAAGGCACACAGACTGCTCTCCTATAAATGTACCCTTCTCTATAGTGAATGACTCATTTAGATATTTAGGTATAAATGTCTCAAGTAATCCTGATTCCTGGTATTCTCTGAACATTCTTCCTGTGTTGAATAAGGTTAGATCAGTGTTTAAGAACTGGCAGACTTTACCCTTGTCCCTGTCTGGACGAATAGCAGCTTATAAGATGATCTTATTACCAAAAATTCTATATGTCCTTCAAAATATTCCTTTGATTTTGAGAAAGAACGATTTAAGTTTATTCAACTCACAACTCCGGTTTTTCCTGTGGCAAGGTAGGAAATCCAGAATATCACTTGCAAAACTCTCCCTTCCAATAGGATCCGGAGGCCTGGCTTTACCTGATTTACGAGTATATAATTATGTATTCTTGGTCCGTATTCTAGCAGATTGGCTTTTTGCTCATAATTATGTTACAAATAATGACTTAGAGACCAGTATTTTGTACCCTTTTTCACCTATTGCGTTGATTCATCTCGACACTACTCATATCCCACCCCAAGTTAAACGCTATAGATCTATTTATAATATAATTTTAGCTTGGAGAAAGATATGTACTTTGCTAGGAATAGAACATCGGGTGTCGAGTTTCCTAGGTTTTTTGGGGAACCCACAATTTCAGTTAGGAACACCATCCTCAATCTTTTTAGAGTGGAAGACCCAAGGGCTTGTGAATGTTCTTCAGATACTTGATATAAAAAAAAGATGTGTGAAATCATTTGATGCTCTTAGGGTGGAATTCAATATCTCCCAGAAAAACTTTTTTGCCTATCTTCAGGCTAGACACTATGCTATGAAGTTAGTGAATGAGTATGGCTGGAATTGGTCACTGGGGCGCATAGAAAACTGGTTCATTCTGGCAAAAAATAGACTCATGTCAATTTCTCCATGCTATCTGATTATTGTCTCCGACAAGGGCACAATTAATCTTGATAAAATTGCTATTAATTGGGCCACATTGATATCTCAGGAAGTAGAATCTAAAATACCTTCTCTCTCAATTCGAAAGGTTACTCAAACAACCCTTTCTGCCACATGGAGAGAATCTCATTTGAAGTTGTTACACATGACATATTTTACACCAGAAAAAGGAACGAAATGCGGCAGCACGAACTTTATTACATGTCCCAAATGCTCGTTTCCCTCCGCAAACCTCCTGCACATGTTATGGACCTGCCCTAAAATTAAAAACGTATGGTCCAAAGTCCAATTTTGGCTTTGCAAGATACTAAAGCTCTCATCATTAAATTTGATAGGCAGACACATAATTTTTCTCTTTCCTGACCCAGAAGATAGACAACTCAATGTGAAGTTTATTAATATAACTATATTGGCTGTTAGATATCTTATCTTTAAAAAATGGAAAACGCTTACGGTCCCTAGTATATCAGAAATTAAAAACTGTTTAAAAAAACAATGCATTCTTGAACAATATAATATTAGTGCTGATAATGATGTCCATGTTGTTAAATTCTTTCTCAAATGGTCAGCATTTATAAAAGTTTTTTCTCCCACGGAAATTGAATATTTGATACATCCCTTACGTAATTCTGAACTAGTTCTGCTGGGGAGATGGTGAAGGGGTGTTTCCTTTTCCTTTTTTTTTTTTTTTTTTTGTGTGTGCTTATTTTGTTTATTTTGTTGTTTTGGGGTATTGTGCTTTTTTTCTATGTAAAAATAAAAACCCAACAAGGTATAGAGTATCACGAAGCATAATATTATTATCTGGGTTATTCTTTTTCTTTGTATAAGACATATCCAAAGAGTTGATGGGTACCTATAACATAGTATTGAATGTGGAATAATTTACATACTATATGTACACTTGTTATACCCAAGCTATGGTTTGGAAAAAGTTTTACTTTTGTTCTTATTTAATGGCTATGTTTCTTTTACTATTATTTGATTGTTATGGGTCCTTGTTGGATATAAATAAATATTTGAAAAAAAAAAAATTGCATGCTCTATATGAATCATTAATTTTTTTTTTTGTTTAGTGTCCCTTTAAGAGGCTTTTTAAGGGGCATGTCTATGGACTGCAAAACATAGTAGATTTTCTATCAACATTTTAGTTTTAAATGTTTGAAAACTTTTATTTTGAATGCAGATAGTTTACCATGCAGTGATTTATTTCCAATGAATAGATAAAAAATTGTCTTTCATATCCCGTTAAATTGAATTTGAATGAACAGATCACCATGAAGGTAGTAAAGTTGACTTCAACTATGTGTTTAACCTATTTGTGGGATTTAAAAAAGCTTATTTTACAACATTTAAAACAAATATGTCCTGTTTTAGATCCAGCATCATGGTTTTTGGAGGGTGTTGATTTCTAACCATTTCTTATATTGTTAAAGGATTAGAGATAGGGTCTGTTCAAACCTTAGGGTCAAAGGTTCTATTCCCAGCAGGACCAGCACAGCCATATATCCTTGTGATGGCTGATCAAATGAGTACCACTGAGCAAGGTAATAATGACAGCTCTTATTTATCAGCTGCTAATTGCTTAAGTCGAAAGGATGTACAAAAGGAGCAGCCCAAGTTCCCTTGGGAGAAACATGTGATATAATTAATTTATTTTAGTGCACTGACGAAATTAGTGCTGCAATTCTGTGTATAGAGGCACATTAACCTCTTGGCTGCCAAAAAGAGGCTAACTGCATTCCTTACTTACAGCCAGTTAGGTAAAATACGCCTTCATTTGTATTATTTGCTGTTATTTTTTGGTTTGAGAGTTGTGTTCATTTGATTTTATTTGATGTTATTTTATTTTTTATTTATGTATTTATTTTTGTGGAAACCTAAACCCATTTCTCCTGTTTTATTTGCGTCTATATGTGAAGTACAGAAGGTTATAGTGTCCCTATGCATTATATCAGTAATTATATAAATAGCAGCCATAATACAAGAGTTTACGTATTCTATATTCTGAAGAACCCCAGCATGAGACACTGCGGTGCTTCCTCACTCTTTCTGATTGTAAAGAACTATTGAAAGCTAATAAAGAGTGAATGCTGCCCGAGGCAAGAACGGCTTCTTTAAAGATCACATTGCAAAGCACTTTTTGACAGCAATATACAACTAAATACTTTTGGGTTACAGAAATAGCCATCTAAGCACTAAACAAGCTCCTGTTAGATATTTTCATTAGCTATAAATATTTTCTGGTATAAAGAATAGAAAAGTAAATATATTTTTATTGATACATTCACTGTACAGACAGAATTAACCTTTTACTGAACAACAAGTCAAAATCAGTCAGTCTGCATGTGTATAAATCTATCTATCTATCTATCTATCTATCTATCTATCTATCTATCTATCTATCTATCTATCTATCTATCTATCTATCTATCTGTCTGTCTGTCTGTCTGTCTATATATCTATTGTCTGTCTGTCTATCATTATCTATCTATCTATCTATCTATCTATCTATCTATTTATCTGTCTGCATGTCTATATATCTATTGTCTGTCTGTCTATCATTATCTATCTATCTATCTATCTATCTATCTATCTATCTGTCTGTCTGTCTGTCTGTCTATATATCTATTGTCTGTCTGTCTATCATTATCTATCTATCTATCTATCTATCTATCTATCTATCTATCTATCTATCTATCTATCTGTCTGTCTGTCTATATATCTATTGTCTGTCTGTCTATCATTATCTATCTATCTATCTATCTATCTATCTATCTATCTATCTATCTATCTATCTATCTATCTATTTATCTGTCTGCATGTCTATATATCTATTGTCTGTCTATCATTATCTATCTATCTATCTATTTATCTATCTATCTATCTATCTATCTATCTATCTATCTATCTATCTATCTATCTATCTATTTATCTATCTATCTATCATCTATCTCTGTCTATCTTTCTATCTATCTATCTATCTATCTATCTGTCTATCTATATATCTATTGTCTGTCTGTCTATCATTATCTATCTATCTATCTATCTATCTATCTATCTATCTATCTATCTATCTATCTATCTATCTATCTATCTATCTATCTATCTATCTATCTATCTATCTATCTATCTATCTATCTATCTGTCTGTCTATCTATCTATCTATCTATCTATCTATCTATCTATCTATCTATCTATCTATCTATCTATCTATTATCTATTATCTATTACAAGGAAGCACTCACTGGTCTTTTAATAAGTGAATTTAATCTTTAAAGCGTGACGTTTCGGGGACACACTCCCCTTCCTCAGACAAAAACTTTTTGTCAGAGGAAGGGGAGTGTCCCCCCAAAACGTCACGCCTTAAAGATTAAATTCACTTATAAAAAGACTAGTGAGTGCCTCCTTCTATTCATATATATATCAATATATAGTATATATATATATATATATATATATATATATATATATATATATATATATATATATATATATATAAAGTATGGATGGGCGAATGTGTACATTTTCTAATTCGAATGTTAGAACTAATATTATTACCGAAATCCGAATTACAAATTCGAATGTTGATAAAACGAATATTCTTAAAAATTCTATTTTCGGAAGTTATTTACAGTTTTCGAATGTCACTTTCGATTTTGAATGTGTATATTCGATTTCGAATGTACATAAAAGATTGATTATACACATTCGAAATTTGAATGTATATATTCAATTTTTTATGGACATTCAAAATCAAAATGGATTGCATTATTTCGAATATGACTCTGAAAATCGAATATAACATTTGATTGAAATCGAATATTCGAAATCTATCAAAACGTATCTTTTTAACATATCATACTTCACAAATCTAAAAGAAAATCTAGTCTACAAATATAAATTAGCCCATAGTCAGTCAGCATCACTAGCTGCCAATGCCCATTCAATACCCTAATACGAGGCAGGACTAGCAGAGTAAAACACAACCCACACTACACTACAAGTACAACATCTCTATGATGAACATCAGTACTTCTCAACCACAGTCCTCAAGTAAACCTAGGCTAGTAGGCAATATCTTCAGAACATCTTAAAGGGACAGTCTACACCAAAATTTTTCTTATTTAAAAAGATAGATAATCCCTTTATTACCCATTCCCCGTTTTTGCATAACCAACACAGTTATATTAATATACTTTTAACCTCTGTGATTACCTTGTATCTAAGCCTTTGCAGACAGCCTCCTTATCTAAGTGCCTTTGACAGACATGCAGTGTAGTCAATCAGTGAAGACTCCTAAATAACTTCACAGGAGTGAGCACAATGTTATCTATATGACACATGTGAACTAGCACAGTCTAACTGTGAAAAATGCTCTGAGCTAGGAGGCGGTTTTTAAATGTTTAGAAATCAGTTTGAGCCTAGCTAGGTTTAGCTTTTCAAAAATACCACCAAGGGAACAAAGCAAATTTGATGATAAAAGTAAATTGGAAAGTTGTTTAAAATTGCATGCCCTATCTGAATCATTAAATTTATTTTTGACTTTACTGTCCCTTTAACTGGAGCACAGGTAAAATAATCAGTAACCATGATAAATAACTTGGCTCTCACCATAGGTACTGATTATTTTACCAGTGCTCTAGTTGAGACATCATGAAAACAGGGCCTGTTAGGGCCACTTCTGGGCTGTGGTTAAGAAACAATAATGTAGAATAAACTTACAAAATTACAATGAATATAAAGATGAATAATGTTTCAAATTAAATTCTTAGAAACAAAACAACTAAATAAATGCACAAAGTAAAAGCAGGTAGCCACCTATCAATATCACCTGAATTTTTTGCCTATAAAAAATAATTATAGACCGCATATTACCTCTCCAAAAATATATGAAATTGATTGAAGATGAAGATAAAAAATGCGTCTTCTCATGATGTGCAGTCCACCCTCCACAGTTGTGCCCCACAAAAAAAAAATAAAAGATGCCACAGGAGCAAATAAATAGATAATAGTAGTATTTAGAAAACATCAGTATCAAAATATTCCAACAAGACCACCAAACCAGTACGTCCCTTTTCTCCAAAACTAAACCTGTCAAATGAAATTTTAACAACTACAGCTATTTCATTAACATATGGGAGGGAATAAGTTGATTTGAATATTTAAATACAAATGTTAAATAATTCTAATATTTATAAGTTAACTGAATTATAAAAAACAATTTGAATTAGAATATTACATTACAAAAGAAAATTGTAGCTTAGAAAAACTATTTCGAAATTAAAATCAAATTCGAATATTACAATACAAAATCAAATGTGATATATTGGAATCAAATTCGAATATTACATTTCGAAATCGAATGTGAAATATAGATATCGAATTTGAATATTGAATATAATACAAAGCTAAACATTCTATTATTCCATGAATATTTTCGAATGTAATCTAAAAATTTAAATGTTAGAATGTTATGTAAACATTCGAAATTCGATTTGAACAAACGAATGTATAAAAATTTGTTTTAAATTTTGAATGTTTAGAAACATTTGCCCATCCCTAATATATAGCAAATAGAAAAGCGCACTCCAGTTTTACTTGAATGTCTGAGGAAGGGGATAACACCCCGAAGTGCGCTTTTCTGTTTGCTGTTAATTTAGTTTGCAGCACCCTGGGTTGTTATTTTGCTGCGATCTGGAGAGCTATCTATTGGAATCTGTATATATATACCAACAAAGAGTGAACCAAAGGACCATCCCTACTCTAATAAGAGAGTCCAGGATTGCCATTCCCTCTGATGAAAAAAAGACCAGGAATTTCTTGGAACATCCAAAACACCATCTTTAACACCTTGCTGATCACTTACCTCATAGGATTGAGGTTTGCTCTGGTAAGCGCAATATACTTGCTTTACACCAGGACATACATTTAGTTTCTGCTTTAATCATTTTGCAGTACTACTCTATGTTGTTTTTCTCTTTTTCTATTCATCTATGAGAATATTGGACATCCAAGCTTCTGAAAGAAGAAGGAATCCATTGAGAGTCCAAGATTGCCATTTCACCAACAAGTTCCTCTAAAAACCAGCAGGACTTCAACAAATACCATAGAGAGAACCAAAGAATCATTCTTGCTTTCATAAGAGAGTCCAGGATCTTCATTGGCAAGGAGCAACAGATACCAAAAGATTTCCACGAGAGCACACAGTTCCAAAGGGATCATCTATACTCCATTGCTGATCACTTACCTCATAGGATTGAGGTTGGCTCTGGTAAGCGCTATCACTTACCCTATACCAGAACTTTACTGGGAAAGAACTAACCTGTACCAACTGATTGGTTTTGAACTTTGTTTTTGTATACACCATACAGTATATTAATACCACATTATTCATAATTGTATAGCAGTGCGCCTATTTACTTTTGAGAATATTCTCTTTCGACCCACATTTTATTCAGTGACACGGGTACACTGACTCACACTTTAGGCTGCACGCTCAGTTTTTATACTTATCTATATATATAAGTTTTGGTGCACTTCCGACCAACCAAGTGAGTGCAGTCTCATAAAATCATCACATCTTTAATCACTGAAAGATCTTTTTTATACAATCTATAACTTACTAGCTATTTCTCCTATAGTAGTTTTAGCGCTGGTGACCCCCCTTTCTTCCTCATATATATATACATATATATATATAGGGAGACTAGAGAGAAATGCACTCACAAGAACGAACAACCAGCTCAATACCATTGTTAGCCTGTTCAATGGCGATTCACCACCTGGGTGCAACTTCTTTTAGCCCAGTAATGCTTTTCACAGAGTAGAATTCTCCTGTAGTATATCAGTCTGACCCCGCCCATTACGGCCAGTCCAGCTCCAAAATACTTGGCAACTCCTCTCTGAACAAGGAACACAGCAACCCCAGACGATCGTTTCGGCCTTCATTGGGCCCGTCAGTAAGGTGTAGCAGTATTCCTCTAAGCACACTGAGCAAGGGGTCCACATCTGGGTTACCATTTTTTACATAGGGAGACTAGAGAGAAATGCACTCACAGGAACGAACAACCAGCTCAATACCATTGTTAGCCTGTTCTATGGCGATTCACCACCTGGGTGCAACTTCTTTTAGCCCAGTAATGTTTTTCACAGAGTAGAATTCTCCTGTAGTATATCAGTCTGACCCCGCCCATTACGGCCAGTCCAGCGCCGAAATACCAGGCAACTCCTCTCTTAACAAGGAACACAGCAACCCAAGACGATCGTTTCGGCCTTCATTGGGCCTTGTCAGTGAGGTGTAGCAGTATTCCTCTAAGCACACTGAGCAAGGGGTCCACGTCTGGGTTACCCTTTTTTTACATAGGGAGACTAGAGAGAAATGCACTCACAGGAACGAACAACAAGCTCAATACCATTGTTAGCCTGTTCTATGGCGATTCACCACCTGGGTGCAACTTCTTTTAGCCCAGTAATGCTTTTCACATATACTGTATACAGTATATACTGTATATATATATATATATATATATATATATATATATATATGCATACATAAACATATTTAGCAATGTATATCTATGTGTCTCAATGTTAAAGCTATTTGCCTGACTTTTTTTTCTAATACTCGAGATCTCATATCTTTGAGCCCTTATAACGTTTTTGTGCAATATTTTTTTTTT
Source organism: Bombina bombina (assembly GCF_027579735.1). NCBI lineage: Eukaryota > Metazoa > Chordata > Amphibia > Anura > Bombinatoridae > Bombina > Bombina bombina. The sequence continues at coordinate 231,312,536 of NC_069507.1, read as the reverse complement.
AAATCGTTTTTATTAGACAGTGTTAATATGAGTGTAACTCTACTTTGTAATGTATTTTTGAAGTGTTTTGTGCAACTATTTTTTTTTGGAAAGCAGTTAACTACAGCTCTGAGATCACGGTAAGGATCGCTCCACTTGTAATATCAGCGCAATGAAAATGGCTCACAAAAACACAGTAAAATGTTTACTGTCCCTTTAATTCTGTTATTTTTAGAAAAAAAGTAGTAAGTGGCCAATTACAGCAAACAAATTTAGCAAACTGAGTTTGTTTTGAAAATATTATACTTTCTAATTTACACCTATTATCAATTTTGTTTTGTTCCCTTGCTATTTTTATTTGAAAAGCTGGATTGCAAAGCTTTTGAGCTGGCACATTTTAGGTTCAACACCCTGGATATTGCTTGCTTATTGGTGGCTACATTTAGACACCAATCAGCAAGCTTTACCCAGGTGCTGAACCAAAAATGGGCCGGCTCCTAAGCTTTGCATTCCTGCTTTTCAAATACAGATAGCAAGAGAATGAAGAAAAAGTTATATTAGGAGTAAATTATAAAGTTGTTTAAAATTGCATGCTCTATCTGAATCATGAAAGAAAAAAAATTGGGTTTAGTGTCCCTTTAAGTAAATATCATACTGATTACTGGATTCTGTGAGAAAATAATACAAGGAAAGAAACATTATTTATGGGGGCTAAATGCAAATAGTTTGCTTTTGGTTGCAGTTATTTAGCAGTTGACATTTTTTCTATGTTTTAATATCCAGTCTAATACAAAAGGAGATATTAAAATGTATGGTTTCTAAAATAAAATAAGGTTGTACCTCAGGGGCGGAACTACCTTCAGTGCAGCATGTGCAGTGGCACCAGGGTCCAAGTGCTGGGGTGCCATAATAGCCAATCTATACAAAGGCTTGTGCAGAATGTGTACAATCTTAAGGTAGGGGAGCCTTTTATTAGTGCAGGTTGCAGATCTATCAATCTATCAGTCTCTCTGTCTATCTATCTATCTGTCTATCCATCTATCCTCAAAAATCATTATACTGAACAGGATGTATATTATTACTATTGCTTACTACTAAGGTACCTTTAGGGGGGCCCAAAACATTTGTTTGCACCAGGCCCCTCTGTTGAGTACTGCCATACTTTTATTCAGTTGATATATCTTATTTCCATTTTACATCAGTCACTTAGCTGCAAAGACGGCAGCATGATCTTTGGTACCCAAAGTGTTAATTTATCTATTAACACAACATTTGAAGACCTCATGTTAAGCAATATATAAAGGTCATATTCCCTCTCGCTAAAAATTTGTTTAAAATGTCCAGAAGCTCTTAGAATGAAATAAAGTCAGTCTCCCAGACAGTGAATCCATATTCAGGACACGAAAGATGCCTACAAAGTTATTGGTGCGTTACATGAACAAAAGTGGAATTAGCATACAAGGGTTTTGCAGTGAGTGCTCTTCCTCTCTGGCATACAGATATATGTGTGCGCCATGGAGCTTGGCAGATATAATGTATCAATATAAAATTGCTCCTATATAAACAAAGAGAGCATATGTTACCCCAGCTGGACAGATGGTATAAAGCAGTGTCTTGTTCAGAGTTACGTTTTCCCCATAGTTTTTTGGAGAGAACAGGTGAAGAGAATAATAAAGTGGATAATATGCCCTTTTGCTCTGCCTTGGAGATCGGGGTGGTCTTCTCTCTCCTTATTCTTTGCTGTAAAATATTAATATCAGAGGCATGTTGCGGTCATTGTAAAAGATAATTGAAGTCCATTTGCAATGCCACATAACACATTAAATACTTGAGTTCACTGACCAAAGACTTTTACAATGAACACTCATCTCAAAAAATAACATATTGGTCAATGCATTATTATATTTAACTGTTACATAAAATCAATCAATATAGAATTTTAACTGTAAAAAATAATACTTATAACAAACCAAATACAATATAGCTATATATTAAAGTTTAGATTTGTAACATCATATTTATGCAAGATAAACAGACAAGTACAAAATAATTGATAGCCCTACCACTTGTTTATCTACTTAACGTTAAGAAACTTTAAACTTTAAAATACATACAGTACACTACACACACAAATACACACACTCATGTACACAGACACACACATGTGAACAGAGGCACACCCAAATACATACACACATGTACACATAGACACACTCACAGACACATACACACACATGCACATGCACACGGACACACACAGACATACTCACAGAAGCATACACACATGTGAACATGTACACAGACACACACTTATGTGAACACAGACACATCCAAATACATACACACAGACACACTCACAGACACAGACACACTCATAGATGCATACACATGCACACATACACACATATACGCACACACGTACAGACAGACACACTCACAGACGCATACACACACGTGCACCTGCACACAAACACACACATACACACAGACACACTCACAGATACAGATACACACAGACACACTCGCAAATGCACACACACAGACACACGTATACACATATACACACAGAAACACTCACAGATGCATGATTAAGGGAATGACTCCCGAAACGTCACACATGTTTGTACCCGAGACAAAAATAAACTCCTAAGATTTCTTTATAAGTTTTGGTGCTGTGGATTTTTATACTTTGATATCTGAGAGGAAAGCAGTCTCCTCTGTTCCACTGGCAACAAATATCACAGGAAGAAGGTGCTGTTTGTGAATTGTTCGGTGCTAGATGCATACACACACGCACACATGCAGACAGACACACATATACACATGAACACAGACACATGCATACACACAGACACATGCACACAGACATGTGACATGCATACAGACACATGCATACACACGGACACATGCACACAGACACCTGCATACACACGGACACATGCACACAGACACATGCATACACACAGACACATGCACACAGACACCTGCATACACACAGACACATGCACACAGACACATGCATACACACGGACACATGCACACAGACACATGCATACACACGGACACATGCAGACAGACCCATGCATACACACAGACACATGCACACAGACACATGCACACAGACACATGCATACACACCGACACATGCACACCGACACATGCACACAGACACATGCATGCACACAGACACATGCATACACACGGAAACATGCACACAGACACATGCATACACACCGAAACATGCAGACAGACACATGCATACACACCGACACATGCAGACAGACACATACAATGCATACACATGGACACATGCACACAGACACACACATGCACACATGTACACATGAAAATTGTTTTCAGCACCGTAACCTTTTTTTTAATATAGTTTAAAGTCAACTCTTTTAGATGCTGCAAAGGGACAAAAATGTATATAACGTTCAGATCTTGAGGGCTGGATGCATGGCAGGATTTCAAGTTTTAAGTTAGACACCAAATTAGGTAATTAGCTGTTGTCTTTTCAGTAAACAACTATGCTAAAGCAGAAGTGTCAGTAAGTCTAAGTCTGTAGTCTTTCAACACGATTGTTATTATTATCATGATTTATGTGTACAACACTGCAAAATTCCGTAGCGCTGGGTACAGAGATAGGGGAATACAATGACGCAGATTTGTAATAAGATGAAAATACATAACAGACTAAACAAAAATAGTATATAACGAGGAGGGCCCTGCCCCAACGAGCTTACAGTCTACAGGATCATAGTTTACTGTTAATGTATCTATATCTATCTATCTATATCTATTTATCTATCTATCTATCTATCTATCTATCTATCTATCTGTCTGTCTGTCTATATCTATCTATCTATCTATCTATCTATCTATCTATATCTATCTATCTATCTATCTATCTATCTATCTATCTATCTATCTATCTATCATCTATCTGTCTGTCTATCTATCTCAAATTATCTATCATCTATCTATCTATCTATCTATCTATCTATCTATCTATCTATCTATCATCTGTTAATCAGTCTGTCTGTCTATATTTATATCTGTCCTTGAGAAAATTGTGTTTAGCCCAGGTCAAGAGGTTAAGCTATCTGGTTACTTAAATGTATCACTTTTCCTATTAAAAGCCAGTTTATGTCTTCCGCTTCTCCTTAATAGGGACAGGTGGTTATGTAAAACTTGTTATTGGCTCCTGTTATTTTGTCTATGGATGACAAGCACAGCTCCATGATGTTTCTTTTTATGATTCCCTGTAGTTCTGAGTAGACACATACAGTTGCATTCCAATTAATTCCGGAGGAATGAGCAAGACTTAGACATCCCTATTTGTCAGCTATAAAGTTTTATGTTTCTGTAGACCATTCAAATTTGTGTTCTGTTATTTTAGGAGTGTTGATATGCAGATAAAAGAGGAGAAAATATCTATAGCTCATCACATTTTTTAGAGGGAAATAAAACCTTAAAATATTATGACATATTTCTACATGATGACAATCTCTGTAATTTACTTGTTGCAGCTAAACATGCAACTTTCTTCTACAAAGTATGAATTTGTAGATTTAAATGGTACATTGTTTGGCATTTCTGTTTAATATACAATACATATTACACCCATTTTTTATTCTTTCAATCAAATAGCATACAGTATTACAGAAGGAAATATATTCATAAAACAATGTTAATATGAACTCAATGCTCACATAATTCAAAAACTTCTAATTTGGTAAAATGTGATAAGTAATTTGTAATGAAACCTAGCATAATTCATTATGATCAAATTATACACAGATTGCTCACTTAATTAGTGAAATATTCTTTGGAAACATTGTTTCATCGAGACAGAGATACTAGGAAAGAAAAAAAACATCAACAGTAGATTGAATTATGACAAAATATTTTAGAAATTAATATTAGAATTAAACATCATTGAGATGTATTGTAACAGTATTTTACACCTTGGCTTTTCTTTTTGTATCTAAAAGATGGTATTTCAAAATAAACCTAAATGTTAGGCAAAAATATTATTAAAATGAGCTTAATTTCTTATTAAAAAGACAGAAACAAATGTGTGTGTGTATGTGTATGAGTGTCTGTGTAAGTGTTTGTGTGTGTGTTTGTATAAGTGTGCATGTGTGTGTATGTGTATGAGTGTCTGTGTAAGTGTTTGTGTGTGTGTTTGTATAAGTATGCATGTGTGTGTATGTGTATGAGTGTCTGTGTAAGTGTTTTTGTGTGTTTGTATAAGTGTGCATGTGTGTGTATGTGTATGAGTGTCTGTGTAAGTGTTTGTGTGTGTGTTTGTATAAGTGTGCATGTGTGTGTATGTGTATGAGTGTCTGTGTAAGTGTTTGTGTGTGTGTTTGTATAAGTGTGCATGTATGTGTATTAGAAAGGATAAAGTATGAAGCAATGTTAGCGTTTCCCTTCAGGCGCACGCTGCCAGCCCCGGTTCTCCCAAACCATGTATAGAAGCAGAAAGTGTGGAAAGTGGCGGCGCTTTGTCACCTCCAGGGAACCAAGCTGCCCATGTCCTCTGAGTCAACCTTGTTGCTTTCACCTCCAAAATAAAAGAGCTCACAATAGTGTAGCAGATTACAGACAATGTGGTAGGCGCACAAACTGGTTATACTCACAAGATTGCAGTTAAAATAAGCCTTTTATTAAAATTATCGCAAAGGTGTCTTCAGGTGCAGCTTCAGGTTTTATGTAAAATACAGCTCAACGCGTTTCGGCTAAAGAAGCCTTTATCAAGAGCATAAAGTTAAAACAATTTCTGGAACAAATGGTTATATAACCATTTATTCCAGAAATTGTTTTACCTGTTAAAAGTTTGATAACTGGGAAAAAGTGTCAGATAGAGCCGAATGTGTATTCGGAACATCTGTAATGACGTAAGCATCAATTTGCGTTGGATTGAGACCGGCAGATCGTATGTTACGTCACAAATTTCAACATTTGCCGGTCTGTAGGCTTTGATAATTAGGTTGGATCGATCTCGCAACAATTACGCTGTGGAATTCCGGCATATTTGCGGTGGAGGCTTTGATAAATATCAATATTACAAGAAGAAAAAGTCCCAGTATAGCGCTCAAACCAATACTGTAAACCTAGTACAGAGTCCTGCAGGTAATTCAGGTAGTATCAGAATTCAGATGACACAGTTCAAGATAGGCACAGTACCTCAATCCTCCGGTATTTGCAAGCGTGCACAAGCTCCCGGTCACGGTCTGTCCTCTGTGTGTGAACTCCTCCTTCCAATCACAACCAGGTGTGACTCAAGCGATCCGCTCCTCTCAGCACAGCATTACTCACAGAGCTCCCCGCTAACTGCCCGCAGACCTCTGTAAGTCTGCATAAATCAGCAGCCACAAATAGAAAAAAGGGTGAGTCGGGGCCACAGGCTAAGAGTTTAAAAGGTAAACTTTATTGCCATACAAAATTTAAAACAGGTTCCACAGCAAAAATGATAACAAATCAGATCTAAGACACTTAGGAGCCGGTTCATTTTTGGTTCAGTACCTGTGTAGCGCTTGCTGATTGGTGGCTACATTTAGACACCAATAAGAAAGTGCTACCCAGGTACTGAACCAAAAATGGGCCGGCTCCTATGCTTACATTCTTGCTTTTTCAAAGAAAGATACAAAGGGAACAAAGAACTTAGAAAGTTGCTTAAAATTACATGCTCTATCTGAATCATGAAAGTTTAATTTTGATTAGGCTATTCCTTTAATGGTTTGCAGGACACAGTATACAATAACATGTAGTATGGTCATGCCTTTTAATCAGTTATTCTTTTTCTATTTTTTTATTGCCCATGACCACTGTCAGCCATCAATTAATGTAGATGTGGTTAACGCTATTTTAAAAAAATATGGAAAATTTTGCAAAGATAGTGCAGTAATTTTGCTAGGTACACCAAACTATGTACTTAAGATGACATCACTGAAAAGTGTAACAGTCTGTGCCAAGCTCATATAAATGATGATATCAGTAGAGGTTCTATTAAACGTTTATGCATATTTGAAGGACACTTTAGCAAATGCTAGGACACTGATTATTTTGTGCAGGACTTGCTAGTACAACAATCTCACAATATGCTATAATAGCCATTTTCATGTGATTACATTTCTCTGCTATATAGATTGCATAACCACAACTGCAAAAACTACAAAGGTTTTGTATTAAACATGTGCGCAAACAAAATATTAGTTTCAGATGAATTTATTGTCACAAAAATTAAAATATTTTCCATTATTTCCTATGATGAATGTCAGAGCAGCAGAGTAACAGCTGGCCAACTAATTAAATACATTTATAATAGTAGCTAGTGCTATAGCTACAAGTCAGCAGCAGCACAACAAATATTTTTTTAAAAATGGTCAGGACTGGCCAATGACAAAGGTGAAGCTTAAAGGGACACTGAACCCATTTTTTTTCTTTCGTGATTCAGATAGAGCATGCAATTTTAAGCAACTTTCTAATTTACTCCTATTATCAATTTTCTTCATTCTCTTGCTATCTATATTTGAAAAAGAAGGCATCTAAGCTTTTTTCTTGGTTCAGAACTCTGGACAGCACGTTTTTTATTTGGTGGATGAATTTATACAACAAACAGCAAGGACAACACTGGTTGTTCACCAAATATGGGCTGGCATCTAAACTTACATTTTTGCATTTGAAATAAAGAAACCAAGCGAATAAAGAAAATTTGATAATAGGAGTAAATTAGAAAGTTGCTTAAAATTTCATGCTCTATCTGAATCACGAAAGAAAAAATTTGGGTTCAGTGTCCCTTTAAGTATGTATTGGCTGACACAGAAATCATTGTTAAATCATTATTAAACAGTGTACATTTAAGCTTTTGAAGTTTTTCCTGACTAAACAGTGTAAATTTGAACTTTGAAAGCCTTTTCCACCTGCAGGAGTGCTTGACACCATGGGGTCAATTTACTATTGTGCGGACGGACATGATACGATGTAGCATATCATGTCCGCCATACATCCATAAATGCCGACAGCATTCTGGTGAACTGCTGGTGCAATACCACCCCCTGCAGGTTCTTGGCCAATCAGCGACTAACAGGGGGTGTCAATCAATCCAATCGTATTCGATCGGGCTGATTACTGTCCGCCACCTCAGAGGTGGCAGACGAGTTAAGGAGTAGCGGTCTTAGAACCGCAGCTTCTTAACTTCCGCTTCAGGAAGAACTGAAGCATAGTGGGTCGGATGCAGCATCCGCTGCTTCATAAATGTTATGCCCCATATGTCAAGCATGGTTGAAGCAATGTGATAGTCTGGGGGCGCTTTGGTGGTTGTAAAGTGGGAGATTTATACAAGGTAAAAGGAACCTTGAAGAAGGAAGACTATCACTCCATTTTGCAACGCCATGCTATACCCTGTGGACACTGCTTGATTGGAGCAAATTTCCTCCTACATTAGAACAATGACCCAAAACAAAGCTCCAGACTATGCAAGAACTATTAAGGTAAGAAGCAGTCAGCTGGTATTTTGTCTCTAATAGACTGGCCAGCACAGTCACCAGATCTCAACCCTATTGAGCTGTTGTGGGAGCTGCTTGGCCGTATGGTACGTAAGAAGTGTCCATCAAGCCAATCTAACTTGTGGGAAGTGCTTCAGGCAGTATGGGGTGAAATCTCTTCAGATTACTTTAACAAAATGACAACTAGAATGCCAAAGGTCTGCAAAACTGCAATTGCTGCACATGGAGACATTGGGGTATATTTATCATAGTGCAAACGGACATGATACGATGTAGTGTATCATGTCCGCTGCACATCAATAAATGCCAACAGCATACGCTGTCATCATTATCATTGCACCAACAGTTCTTGTGAACTGCTGGTGCAATGCCGCCCCTGCAGATTCCTGGCCACTAGCAGGGGTTGTCAGTCAACCCAATCGTATTCGATCGGGTTGATTTCTGTCGGTGGCCTCAGAGCAGGCGGACAAGTTACGGAGCAGCGGTCTTTACACCTCTGCTTCATAACTTCTGTTTTTGGCGAGCCTGAAAGCTTGCACGAAAACAAGAGCATCAAGCTTCATACGGAGCTTGATAAATCGGCCCCATAAAGTTTGAAGGACACAATTATTATTTAACTTAAAATACACGCACACACATTTATATGTATATTCATTCACTGGAAAGATAGACAATTTCTGTAACAGGCCTGGTAAATAAATATAAGAATGCTTTGAATATTTAAAATTCTAATCTACAAAAAAATTAAACAAAGCTAATGTTATTAAAGTTGGCTGAATAATTTACTGTTTTTACAAAAAGCAGAGAGAGAATTTGTTTCTTACTAAACAACATCACATGTACCCACATCTCCTTGTGTATCTGGGTAGAACAGATGGTGAGTGTCCGAGGAAGGTCATATCCTAAGGACTGCAATGTACTGTGATCCAGTGTTCTAAAGATATAAAAAATAGAATCAGAAGTTGGAATGATCTGGATAATAAGAGACTAGAATCAAAAGCACTTAATTGTTAGGCTATCTTCCAGATTATATTGTGATGGATCATAAACTCATATGTCCAGCTAATGTAATTTGTACTAATAATATATTGAACGTGTTTCTGTGTATTGGTTTATCATAAGCAATAAAACTGCTGAAACATAATACACTTACTAGCACTCTAAGCTTAGGATACTCTTAGAGAGCAATACTGGTACAATTACCCAAATCTGAAATTCCAAAATCTAGAATTATCATTATTATTATTGTCTTTTGGTTCTATTTTGTGTACTAAAACGCAAATCCTAGTCTATTTTTTTAAGACAGCAAATATTACCTTTCTGATTACAGTACTGTACTATCTTTCTGGTGCTATGTATACAAAAGTATTAAATGATATACTACCAGTTTATGTTGCATGTATAAGATTTATTTTGACATAAGTGTTGCCTAAATGATATAGGATAGGATATTTTTATTTACACTTGGCCCCATTCCCTCTCCAAGCTGTTTAATTTTACAGATGCAAATATACAAATATTCTGAAACACAAACTATTCCAAAATCTAAACCTTTTACTTAGTTTAAAGGTACCAATTTAATTTTGAAACTTGCATATGCACATTATTTGTTCCCAGATGTAATCGATGGATGTTTTGTACACAGATATGTTGAGATTTCTGGATTGTTTGTTGAGTCGTACTGGAAATGATGTCTTATTTATTGAATTAATTGTTGCTCATTTGAGAAATAGTAACTGCCTGCTCTGAGAGGCGTGTAAGTCAATGCTTAAATGAAAATTAAAGTTTAAATACATACATAGTAAATATGTACAATTTAACTATACACAAATCTTTTTCATACAAAATGTGTGGTTTAAAAGAAGCAAAGACTTGTTTTCGTTCAGCACCTGGGAAGCGCTTGTTGATTGGTAATGTAGCCACCAATCAGCAAGTGCTACCCAGGGTTCTGAACTAAAAATGGTCTGGCTCCTAAGCGTATATTGCTGCTTTTTAAATAAAGATACCAAGGGGCCCATTTATCAAGCTCCGTATTGCTCTCCGCATTCAGCGAGGTCTGTCGGACCTGATCCGCACTGTCGGATCAGGTCCGACAGACCTTTGTTAAATAGGGGCCCAAGAGACCTTTGTTAAATAGGGGCCCAAGAGAATGATGAAAAATTGGAACAAATTAGAAAGTTGCTTAAAATTGCATGCTCTGAATCATAAAAGACAATATTTGGGTTTCATATTCCTTTAATTAAGGTATATCTTGTTACTACCATCTTATAAAAGAAGAAAAAAATACAACAGCTATGTAAACTAGCCCTTTATTTGCACAACTATGTCCAAACATATCTTCATATAAATGTAAGGCACACACACATACTTGGATATTTTGCTAGATCTGTTATACATGTTAGATTTATTCTATTTCTAGAAACTATCATGACCACTTAACTATTACATAAACACATACCTAATTTATATACATTAAAATCTGGCTCATGTAAATATACTCAGAAATAATGATTTGCTTAATCATTTCTAATCCTTGTAAAATGTAATATGAATACACTGATCTAAAATATTCATCAGATGATTCCAGGCTGATAGCAATTAACTTATAAAGCTCAAAGGACAGAAAGGCAGAGTTGGTTCTGCTATGGTTAGAAAGTCTGGACATATATTACATGTATATACATTCTAATAAATAATTATAATGTAATATGATGCAAAGCAATAATAGTATCCTAGTGATTGATTATTATTCAATTGGTGATAACTGTGACTCGTTTTGCACGATTGACACAGGTTGTGAGTTTTGTTCTTTCCTGCATCCAGAGGGAACCATGTTTGATTTGTAATGTCATTTTCCCATCCATTGAAAAAATCGTGATAACTTTACCTATGTTATACAGCAGAAGATGTATGAGTCTAATAAGAGAGATTGTAAGAATTTATTGTGTGTGTGTTTTCTTTATGCCTTTAAAGCAAAAATAAATGCAACTATTGCTCACAACACTCATTTTGCTAGTTCTCACTTCATCAACAGTTGCAATCAATGAAATTATGGCTTCTGCTAAAAGTGTCGCTGGACATCAGAGAATCTGTTCAACGTGTCAGGAAATTGACAGCATATGGCACATACCTGATGCAAAGTAATATTCTCCTTAAAGGGACAGTCAAGTCCAAAAAAACTTTAATGATTCAAATAGGGCATGTCATTTTAAACAACTTTCCAATTTACTTTTATCACCAATTTTGCTTTGTTCTCTTGGTATTCTTAGTTGCAAGCTAAACCTAGGAGGTTCATATGCTAATTTCTTAGACCTTGAAGGCCGCCTCTGCATTTGACAGTTTTTCACCACTAGAGGGCATTAGTTCATGTTTTTCATATAGATAATATTGAGCTCATGCACGTGAATTTAACGAGGAGTGAGCACTGATTGGCTAAAATGCAAGTCTGTCAAAAAACTGAAATAAGGGGGCAGTCTGCAGAAGCTTAGATACAAGGTAATCACAAAGGTAAATCGTGTATTAATATAACTGTGTTGGTTATGCAAAATTAAGGAATGGGTAATTAAGGGATTATCTATCTTTTACAACAACAACAATTCTGGTGTTGACTGTCCCTTTGACATCCTCGCATCAAATAAAGAAAATGATGTAAAACAAGTGTTATTAGTATGTAAAAAAAGATCATAATTTCCTAATCCCACTAGTTTGGGCTTTAGTCTAATCATAGGAATAAAACATTTAATCTGCAATAGTCAACAAAATTAGTAATTCATTTAAATTAATCAACCTTAATTTTTAATCACTAGAAGAAAATAGCAAAACAAAAAAACACTGAGGTTGAAGAGACAGAGAATCTAAAATGTATAGATTATGGGGGGGAAAGGGAAAGACTTGCTAGGAGTGAGATTAGATGATTATGACATTAGTTCCATATACCTGTTTTCTGTTATTGAAGTGTCTGACATCCCTCTTGATGTTTCTGACTTTAACACCTCCCTAGACAGCTGTAGATGTTCACAACCTTTCTAGTCATGAATACCATAGAAACCATGAATGGTTTGATGACTGTGTTTCTTTCTGAAACCATCCTAATGAGACACAGGAGGAGACAGGAAACAGAGAACATAGAAGATGCAGGAGAGGGGTGTTGAATAGGAAATCTATCCTGACTCTCAGCAAAAGTGACTTTATGACAAAAGAGGAACACTAAATGTACACTACACTGGATTATATAGCTTGCCCTGCCCCATGTTTCATGCAATACTGAAAATTTCTATTTATTTTGGAGTCCCTTTCGTTTCAATTGTGACTTTACATTTATTATCCATTCACCAACAGGTCAATTTGATGTGACTGAGACTGACATTTTCAATAATTTGGGTGGTAAATACGCAGGCCACTGTGGATCTGCTCATCTCACTGTAAGTCAATTACATTATGGGTTGGGCCTATATATATATATATATATATATATATATATATATATATATATATATATATATATATATTTTATAAAAGTACCAAGAATTTAGTGTTACCCTACTAGGCAGGTAAGTGGTGCAAAGAAAGAGTGTAGGCTCAAATACCAGATGTTTTAGATAGTGTTATAATATACATATAAAACTATATTAGGTTGTCAGATTCCAGCATACACAGGATATTATCTAAATTAGTTGATCATGTTTAGTATAGTAAATTACTTTACAGTATTAATTCATGATTTAATTACTGTTTGACTCTAATTAAATAAAGCATCACATTTTAATTATGAGCCAGTTAGGATTAAATGAAAATCTCCAAATTTAAATCCATAATGTTCTATTTCAACAGAGTTCTTGTCTTGTTTATTTTCTGCCCATTCCTTTTGCATGACTAAGATCCAGAGCTTCATTTAGGGGAAAGAAATCACTCACATTTCACTTTCTCTCCTTTCTACATTTAGGGCTTGATTTATCAAGCCCTTTGCCCCCTCAGACTGGGGAGATTGACAGCTCCTGCCTTTTCATGATCGACTGTGCGTGGGCAGGGGGTGGAATTGCACAAAAGCCCAAAATAGAGCTTGTGTGCAATGTTGAATTCCGCCAGTGGATTACTGCCCACCAGAGGTGAGCTGGGGCAGACAGGGGTGAATATGTATGCCCCTGTCTGCCCTTGCTAGATAAATCTAGCCCTTACACTCAAAACACATAGAGAAATACAAACATATACTGTGACAAGCAAGTAGCAAATGTCTGTTCGTAACATCCTCACAGATGGTGATTTAGATATACCTTCTACCTCCTATGTTCTGTTTGCAGACCATAAACTTTTCAACAGAGTGGAGAGCTAAACCTTAGAAAATCACATCCTCCACTCCTGTGATAGCATGTTATTATCAATATAAGGGAGCTGATTTATTAAAGTGCAGACGGACATGATACGATATAGCGTATCATGTCTGCTGCACATCGATAAATGCTGACAGCATAAGCTGTCGGCATTTACCATTGCACAGGCAGTTCTTGTGAACTGCTTATGCAATGCTGCCCCCTGCAGATTCGCATCCAATCGGCCGCTAGCAGGGGGTGTCAATCAGCCCGATCGTTTAGGATTGTGCAGATTGATGTCTGCAGTCTCAGAGCAGGCGGACAAGTTATGGAGCAGCGGTCTTTAGACTGCTGCTTCATAACTGCTGTTTCCGGCGAGCCTGAAACAGGGGCATCAAGCTACATTCGGAGCTTGATAATTCGACCCCATGGTCTTCATTCATTAAACCTATACTCAGCACTGTTGTATAGTGCTTCATAAGTGGGCGGGACAGACATTTACATATGAAAACCCTTACATATGTGTTTAACCCCTTAATGACCAACATACCCTGTATGTTGCTTGGTCTTTAACTGGTCTACTAGCTCAGCTTTGCCGACAGTGGCAAAGCTACACTAGCACTGAATGTCTCACTTCTGGAGGCATGAAGATATTTCATGGTTGTTAAGAGCTTAAAACAAGCAGAGGGAGCAATTGCGACAGGAGCATCATAAGGGATGGGCTCCTGAGCTGGAAGGGACAATAGAGGGTGGGGGTAGTGTAAGATAAGAAAGATGAGAATACCTTGCTGGCTGGGTGGGGGGTTAAAGTGGGGGAAAGGTATAAAGGCAGGACAGGGCAGGAAGTGCATCATACTTACAAAATTTTGTTTCAGGAGCAGTTCATTTTTGGAATAGCAGGAGTTTTTCTCAATCATGTCGTCCAGGAACAAGTAGATTCCAAAGTGTTTCCTCAACGACGACAAGACAATATGGAAGACAAGGGCCATCAGAGCACAGCGCAAACTGAAGAGGCTGGAGAAGAGCAGTCAGGCGCTGGAGGGACCAGTGGCAGACTGAGCAGTAGCGGTCATTACACCCACACAGGTCGGGCTAGGGCATGGACCCATAAGTATTCTTCGAGGAGGCAGGTCGGAGGATGCAGGCATCATGTTGGATGCGTCGGTCGTAAGTATACCAGAGGCAGAGACTGGTGGGGTATCCGATAGGTCAGACAGCCCGGGTGTTCCCTTTGGGTAAGGTGGCGGTAGGGCGCAGAGGACAGTAGGCCAGAGCAGGTAGCAGTGGCTAGCGGTAGAGGAGCGTGGAGTCCAGAGAGGGCAGAGAGGGGTTGCAATAGGCGCACATCAGCTTCTCCACGGTCAGGCGGCAGTACAGGGCCCTTATCTGCCATAGTCAATGGGCCTCACTCGGTCATGCCCCCTGAACCACTAATCACTTTGCGCCATGATGATTTCAGCCGTGGCGACCGCACTCCGTTTGATGACATCAATAGCGAGCATCGGTGGGCGGGTCCGGATGATCTCCAATCGGGTAGGGGGTCACCATCTTTGTTTTTTAGTAACAAGGATGGAGAAGGTTCTCAGAGGGAAGATTGGGAACAGCTTAACAAGCGGAGGGGAGGGCGTGAAAAAGGCAGGCCCTGGGGGGATTATTCTGAATGTGAGCCCAGCGGCTCAAACTGTTTCTCCCAGTGGCAGCAGAATGGGGATAGAGCGGGGAAAAGGGAGGGGGGTCAAAGGAGGGAACCAGCATACATGGAGCTATACAGGAATAGCGACAGAGAGTGCAGTAGGCCAGTAAAGAGAATAAGGCAGGAGGATTACAGGGAAGAAAGGAATAGAGTCATTAAAGATGTGGAGGGAAATATGTATTTAATGATGGATCCAGAGGAGATAAGGGTCAGGAGCAGTGGAAGAGTGGGGTGGGACCTAGGGCAGTGTTTTTCAACCAGTGTGCCATGGCACACTAGTGTGCCGTGAGAGATCCTCAGGTGTGCCACGGCAGACTGACAACAGTGTGACATTTTTTAAACTTTGCTTGTTTTTTACTCCCAGTGCAGGGGTAGTTTGTATGAGGCATGGCATAACAACACAATACATACAGTATGTGTGTGTCTGTGTGTATGTGTATATATATATATGCTGTATTAGGCTACAATGTGTGATTTTTTTTAAATTTTGGGATGGTGGTGTGCCACAGGATTTTTTAATGTAAAAAAGTGTGCCATGGCAAAAAAAAGGTTAAAAATCACTGACCTAGGGGATAGAGTGGGTAGTAGGCAGGGTGGTAACCATCTCAGGGACTCCATGCAAGAAAGGAGGGATAAGGGAAAAAACACTAACACAAATACATTTGATAACCACCAGGCGGACAGAACACAAGCAGCTAAGGGAAGGAGAGGCGATATGGCAAGCATGGATACAGCAGCAAAAGAGGCATTGGAGGGATGCAGACAGAGCATGAAAGACAAGCCAGGACAGAAGGAATCGCTGATCCATCAGTGAAAACAAGGTAAACAAATCTCTTATAAAATGTACAGTGATTCTGCCTCTTCTAGTAGTTCATCTGAAATAGATTCTGAAGGGGAAAAACCTAACGGGGAGGGTAATAAGAAAATTTTAAAGATTGTTAAGAAAATTTATGAAAAACAGGGGAAAAAGGGGAGGAGAAGGAGGAGGACATAATGGAGAAATATAGTGATAACGAGGTGAATCCTGATGATGAGGTAGCAGGGACTAAACTTCTCCCTTTGACCACTCACCTTAAAGCAAAGGTTATAAAGAGAGAGCAGAGAGGCAAATACGTAGACGTGTTTGAAATAACCAGCAAAGCAGTAGCACTTAAATCAAGGGGTGATGACAAGGGTAGGAAGGCAAGGCAAACATTCCCAGAATGGGTCAAAGGTATACTGATATATGCCGAGTGTTTTTTAACTCTTAACCCAGACAAAGTAAAAGGGGTATTAAGATATATTCACCTGATAGCGGATTGTTATATAACATACAGGGGTTACGCCTGAAAGGACTATGATGGGAAATTCAGGAGATGAAATTTGCAACTGGGGGACAAAGGAAGAAGGGATTTTGGGGTAAAAATACTCAACATGTAGACTAGATTGATAAAAGTGTCCAATGTCCAAGTGGGTAAACCAATGGGGCAAATAAAAGTAATAAAAACAGAGGTAAAGGAATGAAAAAAGGCGTGACAGGGGGAATACGTGCAAATATAAACATGTATGAATATATTGTGGAGGGAAGCATGTTGGAGTAGATTGTAGATGGAACGGTAATGGAAATTTTGGCAGAATGCCCTTTTGCGGGCACGGTGGCGCCAACAGTGGGGCATGGCCAAAACCCCATTGAAAGTAGGTAAACTGATAAAGGAACTAGCAGAATAGACCCTAGAGGAGGAAAGAATTATATTAATAGAAGGATTGAGCAAGGGGTTTGTGGTACCTGTTAATGGGATGGTTAAGGGAGAGGCTGAATTTGAAATCAGCAATAGAATTCCCAGAAATTTTGGAGGAGAAAATAGAAAAAGAAATAGGCTTGGGTAGAATGGTGGGACCCTTTAGAGAAAAACCCTTTGTAAAATTGGTAGTGTCCCCTTTAGGTGTGGTTCCCAAAAAAAGATAGGGGAAAATATAGAATGATACAACATCTGTCATACCCTAAAGAAGCTCAGTAAATGTCGCAATTGAGAGAGGGGATGCATCGGTATAGTACCAGTTATTTGACAGTGCTGTTAAGATAGTAAAGAAATTGGGAAAAGGGGCACTTATAGCCAAAATTGAGGTAGAATCTGCTTTTAGACTGCTGCCGTTAAACCCGGATAGCTTCAAGCTAATGGGGTGTAAATTTAAGGGGCCCTATTATATAGACAAATGCCTGCCAATGGGGTGTTCTATATCATGCACAATTTTTGAGAAATTCAGTTCCTTCCTACACTGGCTGTTTGTAAAACGATTCAGGCGCGAAGCAGTGGCTCATTATCTAGACGATTTTCTGGTAGTGGGTAAAGCTGAAACTGACGAGTACAAAATGATGGAGAGGGGGTTGGAATTAGTGTTACAAGAATGTGGGGTTCCAGTGGCTGAAGAGAAATCGGAAAGGCCGGGAACGAGATTGTCATTCCTAGGGATACTAATAGATTCAGTAAAAGGGCAATGCGAGTTCCCAAGCGACAAAGTCGAGAAGGCTATACAAATTATTGCAGAAGCGTTAAAAAGGAAGAAAATGTCACTAAGGGAATTGCAGAAACTATTGGGAACACTAAATTTTGTGTGTAGGGTAATCCCAGTGGGTAGGATATTTAAGAGGAGACTCAAATTGGGTACAAAGGGGGCTAAGCGACCAGAACACATGATTAGGCTTAGTGCAGAAATGAAGGAAGATCTCAGGATATGAGATTAATTTATGTTGGAATGTAATAGAGTAAGGATATGGGAGGAGAAAAAAATCGGTAAATGAATTAGAATTATTCACGGATGCGGCGGGTAGTAAGGGATTTGGGGCTTACCTCCAATGCAGATGGTGCGTAGGGGAATGACCTGCAGCATGGAAGGAGATGGGTTGGACAAAGAATATATGTTTAAAGTTGTTTTCTTTATTTAATTGCAGGAACAGCACTAAGAGTTTGGGTTGTAAGGCATTCATACATACATTGGGCACACATAAGAGCAGAGAAATTAAGGCAAGGAACACACTTAGGCTTTACACATAAGGAAGCCAGTATTAGGTGGATTGGGAAAAGAGGGATGAAATGGAACGAGCTAGTCGGTACTATACTGCAGGTGAGATAGAGATGGGTTTGGTCAGATGAACTAATTATTCATCTGGGTGGTAACATACCCTCTGAGAGAACTAGAAGAAAAGGTAAATGAGGTAATGGGCTGGTTAGGCATAGCATGGCAAGGCATAAAAGTAATTTGGTCAAATATGATCTCAAGGATGTTTTGGAGAAACACAGACACAAAAAGAGCAGGATACAGGTCCAGAAGAAAGATAAATCAAATAGCAGCCAAGGCAGTTAGAAGTATTGGGGGTCTAGTAATGGAACACCCATTGATAGCAGCAAAGAGGGAGGAGTTATTTAGACCGGACGGAGTACATCTCAATGACACGGGTATGATCAGTTTCTACAGGACATCAGAGTGATGCTGGAGGATATGCTAAAGGTATGGAAAGGTCAATAAGGGTAGCTAGTTAGGTATTGGTGAAAAGAGGGTCTCTTTGTTGGCAGTGAAATTGGGGTCTGGCACTTGGGCGGGGTATCTGAGGGGTGGGGGATCCTGTGGCATACCTCATCCTAAGTCGTGATTCGGTGGCCTAACTAGGGGGTGGTCTATGCCGCGGGTTCTCTCCTCCCCTCTCTTGCTCTGCCACAGGGGGCTATTGTGGTCTGACCCCTGTTGCATGGGCCCAAGTTCAAGTTCAATGCTGGCGCATTGTTTGTTATGTGAAATTGATTCAGATTTAGGGATATGTTATTATCCCATTTATTAATACACAAATATTAAAGTGACCTTTCCAAATTTCACCAAAATCAAGTTGTCAGTGTCTTTACTTAAAGGGACAGTATACTGTAAAATAGTTTTTCCCTTAATGTGTTTACAATTGCTTTTTTTACCAACTGCAGAGTAAAAAATGTATGAAAATTAGCTTTTTAAGGCTTATTTTTGTATATTAAAGCTCTGATTTTGTGTTTTGAAGCCACAACCTAATAAAATGGGTTGAGCTTGTAGATATAATCCGATCTCATTACTGTATCACATTGTGCACATATACCTGCTTCTTTATCTTATATCTGTCCTTAAAACAATCACCAATACTTTGAGAGAACAATGGAAAATCAACATTTTATTACCTTATCTCTGCTATATCACACTGGGAGTGTAATTTCTTCTGCTAGCTGTGTTTACAAAGCTTATCTATAGCTGGTACGCGCGGCCACAAACTTTCAGAATAGGTGGGGATACCATATGCTAAATCAACAATTTAAAATGCCAATATAAGGGTAAAGGAGCTACTTGTAAACAATGTAATACACTCCAGCAAGTAAAGTGGATCATTGGGAACAAATTAAAGGGGAGACTTTTTTTGAGTAAACTGTCCCTTTAAGAGTTGCCAATATGGCAAGATAAGACGCATGGTGGTGTTCATTGAAGTAATAGATTCTGAGTATGGAAGCTACATGGAGCCTCTAAGACCTTAAACAAGCAGAGGGAGCAATTGCGACAGGAGCGTCATAAGGGATGGGCTCCTGAGCTGGAAGGGACAATAGAGGGTGGGGGTAGTGTAAGATAAGAGAGATGAGATTACCTTGCTGGCTGGGTGGGGGGTTAAAGGGGGGGGAGTTATAAAGGCAGGACAGGGCAAGAAGTGCATCATACTTACAAAATGTTGTTTCCCTCCCTCCCTAGATGCAATAAAACCAAGTCAGAACAACTCTGAGAGGTCACGGAAGGAGATCAAAAGAACAGTGCGGTTTGGGCAGGATGTTGCCTAATTGGGCAAATCCCAGTATGACCACCCGTACTTCCCCATAAGGGAATAAAGAGCAGTCGCAGCCAGAAGCTAGCTGGTGACTCGAGCGGTCTACGCTAGCCAAAGGCATTAAGAAGGGATGCGGCTGTAGAATCCATAACAGTTTTAGCATTTATATGATTGCCATGAAATTGGGGTCTGGCGCGCGGGCGGGGTATCTGAGGGGTGGGGGGATCCTGTGGCATACCTAATCCTAAATCGTTATTTGGTGATCTAACTAGGGGGTTTAGAAATTGTGCTCTCAAAATCTTTGTTTTGATTTCATACTCATATTTTAGAGATTGAAAAGTACAATTTTCTTGTCTTTAGGAACTTGGTTTCTTTTGGTTCATTGGGATTGTAAGTATTCTCCATTCAGCCTTGTTTTTATAAAACTGTGGTCTTCTTACAGTTATATAAATTGTCAAAGAGAAACCCTGTTCTGTACAATGAAAGTGAGGTTTGTAAAATACACCAGAACTGCTTGTGCAATACCACCCTCTGCAGATTTGCGGCAATTCGGCCGCTAGCAAGCGGTGTCAAATAGCCTGATCGTATTCGATCGGGTTGATTTCTGTCCGCCACCTCAGAGCAGGCAGACAAGTTATGGAGCAGCGGTCCATAACTTCTGTTTCCTGCGAGCCTGAAGGCTTGCCGGAAACACGGGGCATCAAGCTCCATTCGGAGCTTGATAATTCGTCCCCTAAGAGTGAGGTTTGTAAATTGCAATCTGTACAATAAAAGTGAGGTTTGTAAATTACCGTCTGTAAAGTGAGAGTGAGGTCTGTAAATCACAGTCTGTACAGTGAGAGTGAGGTTTGTAAATTATGGTCTGTACAGTGAGA
Source organism: Bombina bombina (assembly GCF_027579735.1). Lineage (NCBI taxonomy): Eukaryota > Metazoa > Chordata > Amphibia > Anura > Bombinatoridae > Bombina > Bombina bombina. The sequence continues at coordinate 231,291,363 of NC_069507.1, read as the reverse complement.
GTGGGGTTTATAAATCCCAGTCTGTACATTGAGAGTGAGGTTTATAAATTACAGTCTGTACAGGGAGAGAGAAGTTTGTAAATCACAGTTTGTCTGCCCTTGCTAGCTAAATCTAGCCCTTACACTCAAAACACAGAGAGAAATACAAACATATACTGTGACAAGCAAGTAGCAAATGTCTGTTCGTAACATCCTCACAGGTGGTGATTTAGATATAACTTCTTCTACCTCCTATGTTCTATTTGCAGGCCAGAAACTTTTCAACAAAGTGGAGAGCTAAACCTTATGAAATCCCATCATCCACTCCTGTGATAGCGTGCTATATTAAGACTATCACTATAACATAAGAAAGGTGTCTATTTCAATCCCTCTGATCCTGTTTATCAGTGTTTTTTTTGGTGCCTGATCGTGTTTTTCAAATTCTGAATGATCACAATCTAGGTGATAACACGATTACTGTAATGGGAAAGTTTGGATCTGAGCAGATAGCAGGAATTTTGCCTCTAAAATGCATGCGGAGCAAAGGCATCGGCAATCGCAAAATGGAGACATCAAATTTAAAACACAAAGGGGTCGATTTATTAATTTGCGGACGGACATGATCCGATATAGCGGATCATGTCCACCACACATCGATAAATGCCGACAGCATACGCTGTCATCATTTATCATTGCACCAGCAGTTTTTGTGAACTGCTGGTGCAATACCACCCCCCTGCAGATTCACAGCCAATTGGCCACTAGCGGATTGCTGTCCGCCACCTCATAGGTTGCGGACGAGTTAAAGAGCAGCGGTCTTAGGACCGCTGCTTCTTAACTTGCGCTTCAGTCGGAACTGAAACAGAGTGGGTCTGAGGCAGCATCTGCTGCTTCATAAATAGACCCCAAAGGGTGTTTATAAAGTGCAAAACTGGACTTTCTAGATTTGCATGTATTCAAAGACAATTTGGAAAAATTATAATATCTTGCACATATGTAGTATACTCTGAAATGGTCACATATGCCATTTTAGGTATATATATTTATATCTTAATACAAGGGGCTGATTTATTAAAGTGCAGATGGACACAATACGATGTAGCGTATCATGTCTGCCGCACATCGTTAAGAGCTTAATATAGAGATGTGTTACACACTCAAAAGATGTGCAGGAAATATGAGAAAATGGAAATCATGACCACTACATCCATAAATGGGGTTTAGCCATTGCGCTCTCAATATCTTTGTTTTGATTTCATACTCATATTTTAGGGATTGAAAAGTACAATTTTCTTGTCTTTAGGAACTTGGTTTCTTTTGGTTCTGTTAGGGTTTTTTCCCTGCTTTTTTCCTGCTTTGTTTGCCATGTGCTGCTGTTTGCTCACCTCTCTTGCTGACTCTGGTGCATACTGTGTGATGCTGCTCATTTCCTGCACGCTCTTTTATGGCCAGACTGGTGTACATCATCCATGTGAGACAAGTTGCAGTCTCAGAATTGTGATGCCATCACTTATTATTTAAAGGGCCTCTGTTCAGTATGCTTTGCCTTGTCTCAGACCTGTTTGTGAGTTCCAGTTCCTGTGTATTACCTGGCTGTCTGACGTCCCTCCTGGTTCCTGATCCCTGGCTTGTTCCTAATTCTGCTGTTCTCCTTGTTCCTTATTCAGGCTCGTCTGACTACTCACTTTGGCTCCTGACTTGGCTCATCTGACTATTCACTTTGGCTCCTGACTCGGCTCGTCTGACTACCAGCTCTGGTTTTGACTCCTGGCTTGTTATTTGACTTGTGGACTTTTTTTTTTCTTTCTATTAATAAAGGTGTGATTATTTTTGCACTTCTCGTCTCAGTCTAATTCCTGGCACCCTGACAGGTTCGTTGGGATTGGGAATTAAGTATTCTCCATTCAGTCTTGTTTTTATAAAACTGTGGTCTTCTTACAGTTATAGAAATTGTCAAAGAGAAACCATGTTCTGTACAATGAAAGTGAGGTTTGTAAAATACACCAGAACGGCTTGTGCAATACCGCCCTCTGCAGATTTGCGGCTAGCAAGGAGTGTCAATCAGCCTGATCGTAGCTGATCGGGTTGATTTCTGCCCGCCACCTCAGAGCAGGCTAAGAAGTTATGGAGCAGTGGTCTTTAAACCACTGATTCATAACTAGGCTCACCGAAAACAAGGGGCATCAAGCTCCATTTGGAACTTGATAATTGGGTCCCTAAGAGTGAGGTTTGTAAATTGCAATCTGTACAAAAAATTACAGTCTGTACAGTGAGAGTGAGGTCTGTAAATCACAGTCTGTACATTGAGAATGAGGTTTATAAATTACAGTCTGTACAGTGAGAGTGAGGTCTGTAAATCACAGTCTGTACAGTGAGAGTGAGGTTTGTAAATCATGGTCTGTACAGTGAGAGTGAGGTTTGTAAATCACAGTCTGTACAGTGAGAGTGAGGTTTGTAAATCATGGTCTGTACAGTGAGAGTGAGGTTTGTAAATCACAGTCTGTACAGTGAGAGTGAGGTTTGTAAATCACAGTCTGTACAGTGAGAGTGAGGTTTGTAAATCACAGTCTGTACAGTGAGAGTGAGGTTTGTAAATCACAGTCTGTACAGTGAGAGTGAGGTTTGTAAATCACAGTCTGTACAGTGAGAGTGAGGTTTGTAAATCACAGTCTGTACAGTCAGAGTGAGGTTTGTAAATCACAGTCTGTACAGTGAGAGTGAGGTTTGTAAATCACAGTCTGTACAGTGAGAGTGAGGTTTGTAAATTCCGATTATCCTAATATTTTGAAGGTATAATCTAGATTTTATTAAAGACACAGAGACGAGTATTTTTGCATTCTCTCTTTTTACTACTCAATGCAGCTTTTAAAAGTACATAATAACATAAACAAACATATTAAAACAGCATAGAAAACAGATAACCACAGTAAGTAGCTAAGGATAGAGCTAACTTATAACTCCAAGAAAAAAGTGACCAATCAGAGAAGGAGTAGTGACCATAAACTGTCCAATAAGCATCCAAACTTCCTCTTTCTTGACTGATGCTCACCCATGGAAAAAATTTTAGAACTAGAAACAGTCCAAAAAGTCCCAAACAGAATAAAACATATGCATAACAGTTGAAAGTTTGATTGAAGGAAAACTTGTGTGATAAAAACTTGATTGCAGAAGATGACTTGGATCTAAGGACACTTGACAGGTGAAAATCCTCTTGAATAGAAGGTACAAATCCCGATTTAAGGAAAGGATTTCCTTCAGATGGAAACTGTCGAAATAAGAAGAAATAAGTAATAATAACAATATACAAGAATTCTTAAGGGAGGGTATCAAACATAATTGAGGTGGGAAAATACTCGTCTCTGTGTCTTTAATAAAATCTAGATTATACCTTCAAAATATTAGGATAATCTGAATTTTATTACAAGACCAGAGACTCATATTTTTGCAAGTTTAAAGCACATTAATCCTGGAATAAACCTTTTAAGAAAATAAGTTAAGTGAGGCATGTTGAATGGGTCTGAAATAGAATTGTTTAAAGGTAGAGTCTGAAGACCAATCTGCTGCATCCAAAATCCGCTGAAGTGGAGCAGACTTCAAAAAGGCTTTAGAAGCAGCAGAACCTCTAACCGAATGGGCTGAGAAAGAAATATCGATCCCAGCTTCTTTCATGACCCATTTAACCCATCTCGCTATGGAAGTAGAGGATACAGCAGCATGAGGGGGAATAAAGGAAATTAAAAGTTGGTTATTAGAAGGTTTTCTAAAAGGTAAAGATCTGGATTCGTAAGATTTCAAACATTCAACCACACAAAGGGAAGGTTCAGAAGGAAGGTAAGGGTAAAAGATAGATGTGGAAAGGGTTTTAGTTCTTCGTGAAATGAAAAAGGTAACGCCCTCTGGAGAGAAGCGTTTAGAATTCCAATCTAGAGCTTTAACGTCAGAAACTCTTCTGAAAGAAATTAGGCAAAGGAGAGTGGCAAGTTTAGCTGTGAGTTGTTTAAAAGATAATGAGGCGTTATGAGGCCAAGACTTAAAAAGGGAAAAAATTAGGTCCACATCCCAGAAAAATTCATGTTTAGGAATTGGAGGACGTTTTAGTCTCATGGCCTTGAGGATCCAACAAACTAAAGGCTGTTTACCTATAGAAGCATTATTAATCAAATTATGTCTAGCAGAAATAGCTGAGCGATGTACATTGATAGTTCTATAAGCTAAACCTAAATCAAAAAGGTGAGATAAGTAATTAATAATGTCGGTTAGATCTGAAGAAACGGGATCCAGATTCCTTTGCAAGCACCAGCTAGACCATTTAGACCAAGCGGCAAAGTAGCATTTACGAGTGCCCGGGGCCCAAGATTCCTGAAAGAGGGATCTTGCTCCAGCCGAAAGGCCTCGGAGAGCCCAGGGTCCCCTGAGATCGTCCATGCTACCAGGAGAAGAGAACCTTGAAGGACTAGATCGTGGTAATTGCCCTCTGGATCCGTAAGAAGATGGGGAAGACAAGGAAGAAGAATCGGGAGATCGATGGACATTTCCAGAAGGGATGGATACCATGACTGTGTCGGCCAAAGAGGGGTCACAATCATTAGACGAAGGAGATCCCTGCGGACAATTGAAATCGTCCTCGGGATCATCGAGAATGGAGGAAACGCGTAGACCCCTAGACGTGGCCATGGATGGAGAAAAGCATCTATGGCAGCTGCTTCCGGGTCTGGGCGCCAGCTGAAATAAGGAAGAATCTGAAAATTGGTCCTGGATGCAAAAAGATCCAAACAAAAGGGACCTCTGAGAGATTGGAGCGAGAGAAAGAGACTCCTGTCCAATTTCCAATCGCTGAAATCCGTCAAATGACGAGATCCCCAGTCCGCCATTGAATTCGCTTGTCCTGGAATATATTCTGCTCTGACTGAAATGTTCCTGTCCAAACAAAGATGAATAAAATCCTTGGTGATATTGGACAGGTCCCTGGACTTGGTGCCTCCCAAACGATTGAGATACTGCACCGCAGATATATTGTCCATGCGCAGTAAAATAGAAACTGGAGAAGAAGACTTTGCAAAACTCTTGACTGCAAACGAGCCAGCCAATAATTCCAAACAATTTATATGAAAGCGTTTTTCTTCCAGAGTCCATTTGCCACCTGTGATGGAAGGACCGCAACGAGCTCCCCAGCCTGAAAGGCTGGCATCGGATTCGATGATGAAATCCGGAGTTTTGCCAAAAATGGCTCTTCCGTTCCAGGCCTCCAAATGTGAAAGCCACCAAGAAAGTTCTTCTTTCGCTTCTGGAGATATGGGAATCAAGTGAGAGTAGGAAAAACCTTTTCTCAAATGAAGGATTTTCAATCTTTGAAGTTCGCGATAATGAAGGGGGGCAGGAAAAATAGCCTGAATAGAGGATGAAAGTAACCCTACTATCCTGGCTATAGTTCTGATGGGAACTGAATCTTTGGATAGAGTTTTGGAAATCTCTTTCTTTATATTCTTCACTTTGTCTAATGGGAGACTCAAAGTGGAAAGGATTGTATCTATCTTGAAACCTAAAAAGATTAGAGATTTGGTAGGAACCAGAACTGATTTCTGTTTGTTTACTAAGAAACCTAGAGATTCCAAAAGGGAGATTGTTGAAAATAAGTGATTTTGGAGTGAGAGAAAATTCTGGTCCATGATAAGAATGTCGTCTAAATAGATAATTAGACGGACACCTCGAAGCCTTAACCAAGCTATTACTGGTTTGAGTAATTTTGTGAAAATCCAAGGAGCAGAGGATAGGCCGAAAGGAAGACAGGTGAAATTCCAAAACTGATCTTCCCAACGGAAAGTTAAAAATTTCCAGTGCTCTTGAGCTATTGGAACGGTCAAATAGGCGTCTGTGAGATCTAAGCGAACTAACCAATCGTTTTCCCTTAGACACTCTCTTAATAAGTGAATACCTTCCATCTTGAAATGGTGGTAAACAACGTAAGCGTTTAAAGATTTCAGGTTTATAACCGGTCTGAATTGGTTGTTTTTCTTTTTGACAAGAAAAAGATTGCTTAAATAACAATTTTGAGGATGATGGACCGGAAGAATAGCTTTTTTGGCAGAAAGGGAAAAAATTTCTTTTTGAACCAGAATTTTGTCTTTTTGGGAAAAATGAATTGGTTGTGGAAATTTTATTTGAATGGGAAGGGAAATAAATTCTATGAAAATTCCTGACACCGCTTGAAGAACCCAAGGGTCGGAAGTGATTGACGCCCAGTTTTGGGCAAACAAAGCAATTCTGCCACCAATTCTGTTTTGGGAAGAAGGAATTTGAAAAGGAACCAATAATCTTACCTGGAGCTTGTCTTGATCTTGATCTACCCCTGAAACCTCTTTGGTTCCAAGGGCGGCTCCTCGCTGGGAAGAACGTTGTTGAGGTTGAAGGGTCTTGGAAACTTCTGTTGAACTGATACTGATGTTGGGTAGAATAATAGGGTTGATGGGACTGGTTATAATGAGACCTGGATAGGAATGGTTGACGGCCGGGAAAGCGGCCTCTGCCTCTCCCGGCCCTGTCAGAGAAACTCTGATTAGGGTAAAAAATCTTTTTGACAGAAGTTTTCACCTTATTGAGATTTGAAAAGGTGTTAACATATTGGTTGAGCTCTTTCAAATAAGAGTCACCAAACAACAATCCATTGTCGTCCGGAGAAATCTCATTGGAAGCGAAATCCGATATTTTTGGATCGATTTTTCGCAATATATTTTTCCGTCTCTCTAGGGTCATGGCAGCATTTGTGTTACCTATGAAACATAGGAGTCGTTGGACCCATTCTCTGACAACATATGGATCCAGAGGGGCATCCTCTGCAACACCCTGTTCAGATAACTCGAATAATTTGGTCAGGGGACCTATGGAGTCTAATAATTTGTCCTGACATATCCTCCAGGATCTATCAATTCCTTTTTTAACCTTGTAGCCTGGGGCACCAATGAATTTAAGGATCTTTGGGTCAACTTCAGGGGTAATTGAAGCATTTTTTGGGAGTAAAGGGCGAGGACATTCCGCTCTCATCTTGTTGCGAGTCTATTTCTTTAGAGGTTTCTTGAGTTGGAAATCTATAAATTTTGCCACCTCTATATTGGGACACCATTCCGCAGAGCGGGGATGATGGAGTTCATCGGGATTAAATCTTGGCAAACCCAGACAATCAGTAAATTCTGTCTCCTCCTCAATATATTCTTTTAATTTTTTATGCATTTTCTTATGCCTTTTAGTGGCAGGGGTATAATCTGAATTTTCAGACTCCACATCTAGAGAATCTGAGTTTAAATCTGTATAACTACCATCCTCAGAGTTGTTTTCATCAGAGGATGATTTTTCAACATTTTCAACATTTGTTATTTTTTCTTTAAATATTGTACTTGTGTCAGTATCTCCCATTTGGACACCCCTGGGATTTAGGGTTCTATTAGCAGCAGTTTTTGTTCCCGAGCTGCGAGGAATTGAGGTGTCAGACAAAAGCTGACGAGATTTAGTTATAAGCTTTTTGCTGGCAATTACAGAAATTGAGGGATTTTTTCTCTTTAAAGATTTTTTAGTTTCTTTAATGCCCATTAATGAAGACATTTTATTGAAAAGATTGTTCATAGATGAATCAATCATAATTTGAACAGTCTGAGCTGTTAAAGGAGGAGAACCTTCTGGGTTTTCAGACATTTTAAAACTTAATAATTTCTTATTTATAAATTAAATAAATAAAGTTTGTAAGGTATAACTCAATATTTTTAAAATATGTAGATAATACTAGCACAAAATATATATAACTTAAATTGAATTATATAATAGTAATATTTAGAAAAAGTTTGACGTAAGTAAAATCGTTTTAGAATTAAATAAATAATTTGTTAACTTTTACCACAAGATGGCAATGTAAGGCAATAAATGTTTTGAACAAAACAGACTGAGGGAAACAATGGCAACAAATGTTGCCGGTCGTGAGGAGAGCTGATTCAGACTGACAGGGAGGTAAAACACGTCAGGCTGAGGGGCGGGAAAGGAAGTCCGGCCCACAAAATGGCGACCGGAACGTTAGTGACAGGGGAGATGGAGGAGGAAAAAAGCTGACTGCAAACACTTCAGTCAGAAAACGTTAAACCGGAGGTAATGGGTAGTTCATATAATGACAGGGTAAAACCGGAGGGGATGTGTGACGAAGTTATAGAGGGGCCGAAAAAACGGAGGCAAATTCAAACTTAAAACCTTGTTAAATGTGTATAACTGCACTAAGAATGTTAGAGAAAATATATATAAACGAAATATATAAGGTATATATCGACCAGGAATAAGAAAACAGAGTGAAATTTTAACTTTATTGGAGGTAAAAAATTTTTATACTTATCTTGCCTGAGCAGCAAAAAGAAAGAGAGAGGAAGTTTGGATGCTTATTGGACAGTTTATGGTCACTACTCCTTCTCTGATTGGTCACTTTTTTCTTGGAGTTATAAGTTAGCTCTATCCTTAGCTACTTACTGTGGTTATCTGTTTTCTATGCTGTTTTAATATGTTTGTTTATGTTATTATGTACTTTTAAAAGCTGCATTGAGTAGTAAAAAGAGAGAATGCAAAAATATGAGTCTCTGGTCTTGTAATAAAATCACAGTCTGTACAGTGAGAGTGAGGTTTGTAAATCACAGTCTGTATAGTGAGAGTGAGGTCTGTAAATCACAGTCTGTACAGTGAGAGTGAGGTCTGTAAATCACAGTCTGTACAGTGAGAGTGAGGTCTGTAAATCACGGTCTGTACAGTGAGAGTGAGGTCTGTAAATCACAGTCTGTACAGTGAGAGTGAGGTCTGTAAATCACAGTCTGTATAGTGAGAGTGATGTTTGTAAATCACGGTCTGTACAGTGAGAGTGAGGTCTGTAAATCACAGTCTGTATAGTGAGAGAGAGGTTTGTAAAAATAGTGTATTGGATGCATATGAGAGGAACTGCCTAAGGGAGGGGCTTCTGGAAGAACAATAGGCTGATTAGGTGTGCCAAAGTAAGGGTAGCCAAGAGGGGTTACCTGAGAGGAGTGGCAGGGGCCAGCGAGAGGCCATTGGACAAGACAAGGGGAAGGGGAGGAGTGGAGCAAAGGGGATATAGGGAAGGAGACTTAAAGGTGTATTCTTATGTCTATAAATTAATATTAAATATATTAGTGAATCCTATATAATAATTATACTAGCATTAGTAAAGTTATCACTGTGAAAATGTTTTTTGTATTTTATATCTCATAATTTAATTTTTAGTTTCCCGGTAAATGTTTTAGAAATTGTATTGTGATTAGATCAGACTTATTAATGCTGTTCTGGTTGATATATTGAATTGTTAATAAAGTATACATTGCTCTGGTTGATTAGTTAAGTCATATAAAACTATTTTGGGTAGATAGCTATATTATACCTCCTGGAAGTGCTATAAGGTTCGGACATTTACTAGCTAAACGTTGTTAAATAAGCCATATGCCGAATGGGTTAATGTTACTGGCTAATTATAAATTGATCCATCTAGTAACATTAAATTGCGATATTTGATAGCCAATTCATTTTGATTTAAAGTTAATTACTAATAATATTGTGACCATATCCAGGATACAGACAATTTAATTTAATATAAATTAATCTAAATATTTCTATACCTTCCTTTATATTATAATTTTAATATGATAATAATCAATTTATATAACTGGTCATAATCAATATTCTATTTACTGCATAAATATAATCATTGTGTTTATAAAAAATAACCTGTTCAGAAATTAGGAAATATTTAATTTGGGATTGAATAATAATATTTAATAATAATAATAATCTTATTGTCATTAATTGCTAAATATCTCAAATAGTGTTATTTTGGAGTGCGCTGCTGAAATTATATAACGTTTTTCTGGGGTGCACTGCTAAGATTCTACTATATGAATTGGAGGTATTGCTGATGAAAATTATATTGTTATTCATTATTAATATTTATAATAATCCATAAATAATCTCATTAGGAGGGCATTCCTAAACTAATATTTATTGAATACACCGCTGAGATATTCTAACAAAAAATATATCAAATGGAGGGGAGAGAACGCTAAACTGTTGTGTCGGTCTTTATTATTATTAATTAAAGAAAATAAGTTGGGAGAAGGGTAGGATATAAATTAATGGGATTACAGGGAATGGAAAACTAAAGTTTAAATTCCTTAAGTAAAGTGTACTGACAGATTACCAAGAGAACAGTTTAAGGGATTTACTTTGTTAGCAAAGGGAAGTAAGAGGTGGTTTGTTGTTTTAAGCTAGGCATTGTTTAGAAGCCAGGTAACCAGATAAGGAGTGGGCGAGTAAGCCAGGTTTACAGTTTCAGCTGGTCATGCTTCTCCTGGATCGATTAATTAATATGCATGATGTCACTAGGAGGAGGGGGTGCATAGGGGATATAAGCTGATGGACACCATGCTATGGCAGAAAAATAATGTTGTCTTTACAATAAGAGGTGTGATAGAGGGAATTCCTGTAAATAGAGGCATGTGTGTAGATATTGTATCGGAAGTCACCCTGACATGGATTGTAAAAGGGGCAAAGTGAATGGGCCCAGGTATTCCATTCGAGAGAAGGTAATACCAGCAGTGGAGTTGGATTGGGGGTTGTCCAAAAAAAAATACTGCTGAAAATAGATAGGTTGTTACAGGAATTACAGGCATATGAGAACATAGAGGATAGAAAATTTCTAGAGCATGGTTTGTCTGAGGGTTTTGTGATACCAGTTCAATTTGAGGTGAATGGGGCAGGTGATCTGAGAAATTTAAAGTCAGCCATAGATTTCCCAGAGGTGCTGCAAGAGAAATTGGACAAGGAGGTAAAATTAGGGAGGATGGCAGGCCCATTTAAAGAAAAACTGATTGAGGATTTAGTAGTGTGTCCCTTAGGCGTAGTCCCAAAGAAGGAGCAGGGCAAGTACAGGATGATCCAACACCTATTTTACCATAGGGGAGGGTCAGTAACTGATGCAATAGCTAAAAATACCAGTCTTTTGACAGGGTAGTGCATATGGTGCGGGCCTTGGGTAAGGGAGCTTTGTTATCAAAAATTGACATAGTATCAGCATTCAGTTATTGCCCCTTAATCCAGAGAGTTTGAAGTTAATGGGTTGCAAGTTCAATGGTAACTATTATGTTGATAAAAGTTTACCCATGGGGTGTTCAATTTTGTGTTCAGTATTGGAAAAATGTAGCTCTTCTTTGCATTAGTAAAGCGTTAAGAAGTCTGGTATGGACAATGTTGTTCATTATTTAGATGGTTTTTTGTTGATGGGATTAGCTGGATCTAACAATTGTGAAAAGTGAAAGGTGAATTTGTTGGGAATGTTAGAATTCATTAGCGGTACCGGCAGCTAAGGAGAAAACAGAGGGGCCTTGTACCAGGCTAGCCTTTTTTTAGGTATAGTCATAGACTCCACGAAGGGCCAATGTGAGTTAACAATGGAAAAGGTGAAAGAACAGAGATCTGATAAGAGAAATTGTAGGGAGGAGAAAAATATTGCTCAGGAGGGGGGCTGGGGGAAGGCATAAAGGGCAGGTGAGACAGGAAGCAAGGATCACTAACCTTTTTTTTTCTTTCTACTGAACTTTGCATGTAAGGTCATACCAGTAGGGAGGATTTTTAAAAGGCATTTGGAGCTAAGCACGAAGGGCGCAAAAAGACCAGAACACATGATAAGGGTGTCAGGTGAGATAAGTGAGGATTTTAAATTATGGGACAATTTCTTGCAAGAATTCAATGGGGTTAGGATATGGCAGGAGGTGTCCTCAGTGGTAGAGCTGGAACTGTATAGAGAAGCAGCAGGCAGTTTAGGCTTTGGGGCATATTTACAGGGGAGATGGTGTGCAGGAGAGTGGCCAGAGAGGTGGAAGGAGACAGAGTTGGTTAAGAACCTAGGACTACTGGAGCTATTCCCTATAGTGGTGGCCATTGAATTATGGGGAAAGATGTTATCAAATAGAAGAATAATCTGCTGGTCAGATAATAAGGGTGTTGTGGATGTGATAAAAAAAAACAATTATCAGCGTCATCGCTGCCTGTGGTTAGGTACCTGAGATATTTCGTACTGAAGTGTTTAAGATTTAACATCTGTATCAAGGCTAAGCATATTCCGGGTTATAGAAATATAATTGCTGATGAGCTATCCTGTTTTAAATGGGAAAGGTTTAGGGCGTTAGCCCCCAATGCCAGACAGGAAGTTGAATGTTGCACTATCCTTCTTTGGCAGATTGGCAACGGATAGAAGGAATCAAGGAGCTGGTCGAGAAATCCTTGGCACCAAGTACCTGGGCAGTTTACAGGAAATATTGGGGATGGTGGTGCGAGTTTAAGAAGGGGACAAAGTGGGGGAGGAAGAAATTTTTTTAGAATGGTTGTTGATCCTAAAAAGAGAGGGAGTAAGAAAAGGGCTTTTGGGTTCAGTATTAGCAGCAATATCATATTGTTCGCAGCTATACGGGGGAATAGATTGGTCTAAAAGTTTATAGTGAAAAAGATTGCGAGGGCATGGGGGAGAGAGGAGAAAAAGGGAGCAGATAAAATGGAAGCTAGGTTAGAAAGAATGGTGGATGCATTAGCAAGGGTCTGTCGGAACCATGACGAAACATTAATTTTTAGGACGGCTTTCATAGTGGCATTTCACAGAGCCATGAGGATAGGGGAGCTGTTACATAGAAATAGGAAGATAGGAAAGGGTGGTGTAGAAATAGGGGATGTGAGATGCAGGGAGGAAACAGTGCTTAATTTTGTAAGGAGATCCAAGGCAGACACAGAAGGTAAAGAGGCATGGCTGAACATGAGAAGGTCAGGGGGAACGCTATGTCCGGTGGCAAGCATAAAAAGATAACTAACGGCACACAGGAGTGGGGGTCGTACATTCCTGTGGCATTCGGATGGGTCAGAGATGAAATTTTTTCAATTTAGAAGTGTCTTACAAAGAGTAGTGGAGAACTTGGGTTGGGGGAGTTCATACTTTGCGCCGCACTTCTTTAGAATAGGAGCGGCAACTGCCGCCACGAGTAGAGGTTGTTCGGGCGAACAAATTAAAAAGTTAGGAAGATGGAAATCATCATCCTACGAATAATACATTAGATTGCAAAACAATTAAAGTGGTTGTTATAAGGATTGTGTTTTTTCATGCTGTGGGGTGATGCGTTTGTTTGTTAAGTTATGTTTAACGTTGACTAACGGTTTGTAAAAATTTATTTAATTTCAGGCAGAGTGTTAAGGTTGTAGATCGTAGGGCATTTCTATGTTTATTGGGCACAGGCTATGGCGTCAGAGTAAGCGCAAGGTGCATTTAGGTTTTTCGCACAAGGAAGTTAGCATTAGATGGATAGGAAAAAGAGGCAAGAAGTGGGACGAGTTAGTGCCAACAATATAGCAGGCAAGGCTAAGATGGGGTTTGTCCCAATGCCCTTATTATCCACCTGGGGGGGAATGACATAGGGGCTTACCCGCTAAGAGAATTAGAAGAGAAAGTAACAGGAGGAATGAAATGGTTAAAAATAGCATGGCCATCAGTCCAGATAATATGGTCCAACATAGTTTCAAGAATATACTGGAGAAACTCGGATACGTGCAAAGTGGGGTATAGATCAAGAAGGAAGTTAAACCAGGTAGCAGTGAATGCAATGAGGGAGATAAGGGGCAGAGTAATAGAGCACCCACTGATAGCAGCAAAAAGGGAAGAGCTGTTCCGACACGATGGCATGCACTTAACAGACGAAGGAAATGACCAATTGCTGTTGGACATCAAGAGGATGTGCCAAGAATTGGTAAAGGTAAAGAAAGGTCACTAAAAGGTGGTGATGGTTTGGCCGAAAGAGGGTCTCTTTTGTGGCGGTGAAGTTTGGGTACCATGTGGGCGGGGCATAGAGGGGATGGGGGGGATCCCGTGGCATGCTCAGCCCTGAGGGGTGATCCGGTGGTCTATCTATGGGACAGGCTATGCCGTGGGTTCTCCATTCCCCTTCTGCCCTGCCAGGGGGGGTATTTGTAGGTCCCGAAATTCTTGTTAATGCAGTGGCATTTTTGTGGTGTGTAAATTTGATTTATGATATGGCTGAATTTTGCTCTACAAAGCTTAAAGGTAAAAATGGCAAAATTCAATTTATTTAATAAATCGTGACCTTTCCAAATTTCGCCATAACAACTGTGTCTGTGTTTTTATTTTAAATAAGGTTGGATAAGTAAAATAGAGTTAAATGTTAAGAAATTGGTTTGGTGGTAATTGGTAAAAGGAATGAAGCCTCCTAGACCTTAAAATAGTGTATTGAATGCATATGAGAGGAACGGCCTAAGGGAGGGGCTTCTGAAAGAACAATAGGCTGGCTAGGCGTGCCAGAGTGGGGGTAGCCAAGAGGGGTTACCTGAGAGGAGTGGCAGGGGCCAGCAAGAGGCCATTGGACAAGACAAGGGGAAGGGGTGGAGTGGAGCAAAGGGAATATAGGGAGGAAGACAGCAGGAAGTGGTCACTAACCTTTGTTTTTTTCCTTGTTTCCCACCCTCCCACCCTAGAGACAATGAAGGACAATGCAAAAATCCGGAGAGGTCACGTGAAAGAGAACAGTAGCAGCACGGATAGGGGCAGGATGTTGACTACTTGGTCGAGTCATAGTAAGACCGCCCATGCTCCTCCATAAGGGGAACAACACAGCGCAACCAAAAGACAGCAGTTGACCCGATGGTCTATGCTGGCTGGATGATAAAAAGATAGCAGCTGTTTTTTGTCTAGTAAACTTGGGAATCCCAGCAGGCGGTGAAGTTTGGGTACCACGTGGGCGGGGCATAGAGGGGATGGGGGGAATCCCGCGGCATGCTCAGCCCTAAGGGGTGATCCGGTGGTCTATCTATGGGACGGGCTATGTCGTGGGTTCTCCATTCCCCTTCTGCCCTGCCAGGGGGGTATTTGTGGCCCACCCCCCCTAGTCGTGGGTCCCGAAATTGTTGTTAATGCAGTGGCATTTTTGTGGTGTGTAAATTTGATTTATGATATGGCTGAATTTTGCTCTACAAAACTTATAGGGAAAAATGGCAAAATTCAATTAATTTAATAAATCGTGACCTTTCCATATTTCGCCATAACAACTGTGTCCGTGTTTTTATTTTAAATAAGGTTGGATAAGTAAAATAAAGTTAAATGTTAAGAAATTGGTTTGGTGGTAATTGGTAAAAGGAATGAAGCCTCCTAGACCTTAATCACAGTCTGTACAGCGAGAGTGAGGTTTGTAAATAACAGTCTGTACAGTGAGAGTGAGTTTTGTAAATCCCAGTCTGTACAGCGAGAGTGAGGTTTGTAAATAACAGTCTGTACAGTGAGAGTGAGGTTTGTAAATTACAGTCTGTACAGTGAGAGTGAGGTTTGTAAATCAAGGTTTGTACAGTGAGAGTGAGTTTTGTAAATCACAGTCTGTACAGCAAGAGTGAGGTTTGTAAATCACAGTCTGTACAGTGAGAGTAAGGTTTGTAAATTGCAGTCTGTACAGTGAGAGTGAGGTTTGTAAATCACGGTCTGTACAGTGAGCATGAGGTCTGTAAATCACAGTCTGTACAGTGAGAGTGAGGTTTGAAAATCACAGTCTGTACAGCGAGAGTGAGGTTTGTAAATAACAGTCTGTACAGTGAGAGTGAGGTTTATAAATCACAGACTGTACAGCAAGAGTGAGGTTTGTAAATAACAGTCTGTACAGTGAGAGTGAGGTTTATAAATTACAGTCTGTACAGTGAGAGTGAGGTTTGTAAATCACGGTCTATACAGTGAGAGTGAGGTTAGTAAATCTCTGTCTGTACAGTGAGAGTGAGGTTTGTAAATTGCGGTCTGTACAGTGAGAGGGAGGTTAGTAAATCATGGTCTGTACAGTGAGAGTGAGGTTTGTAAATTACAGTCTGTACAGTGAGAGTGTGGTTAGTAAATCTCTGTCTGTACAGTGAGAGTGAGGTTTATAAATCACGGTCTGTACAGTGAGAGTGAGATTTGTACATCATGGTCTGCACAGTGAGAGTGAGGTCTGTAAATCACAGTCTGTACAGTGAGAGTGAGGTTTGTAAATTACAGTCTGTACAGTGAGAGTGTGGTTAGTAAATCTCTGTCTGTACAGTGAGAGTGAGGTTTATAAATCACGGTCTGTACAGTGAGAGTGAGATTTGTACATCATGGTCTGCACAGTGAGAGTGAGGTTTGTAAATCACAATTTGTACAGTGAGAGTGAGGTTTGTAAATTACAGTCTGTACAGTGAGAGAGTAGTTAGTAAATCTCTGTCTGTACAGTGAGAGTGAGGTTTATAAATCACGGTCTGTACAGTGAGAGTGAGGTTTGCAAATTACGGTCTGTACAGTGAGAGTGAGGTTTGTAAATAAGGTAGCCTTCTGGAAAACAACTTCTGCAGCTCACTTCCTCTTTCGATCTGTCACAATGGACTGATTCTCCCACTCACAAAGATGGTCACTCTCTTGACCTGATCTTTAGCTATCAATGCACTCTCTCAAACTCCCCTTTTACTCTTTCTGACCACCATCTCCTTACTTGCAACATATCATCCCTTCCTACAACTCTCCCTCCTTCTACTCCTCACACCAAACTTCACAGAAGCATTATGTCTTTAGATCAGCAACAACTTGCTAATTCCCTTAAACCGCTCCTCTCATCCTTCTCCTCCTTTTCCTGCCCTGAACAATCTATCTGCCACTATAATTCCACCCTTATATCCATCATTGACAATCTCGCCCCTCTTACCATTGCTCGGAAATCACACACTCATCCTCAGCCCTGGCATACTCCTCTGACACGGTACCTACGCAGATGTTCCCGTACTGCTGAACGGCACTGGAGGAAATCACGGATTTCAGCTGATTTTCTTCATTACAAATTCATCTTGAACTCCTACTATTCTGCCCTTAATCTCCACAAGCAACACTACTTCTCTACTCTTATCTCTAATCTTTCTTCAAACCCAAAACGTCTGTTCTCCACTTTCAATACTCTCCTCCTCCCTCCCCCACTTCCTAATACAACTTCTCTGTCAGTTCAAGACTTTGCCAGTCACTTCATTAACAAAATTGTCTCCATCAGAAATGAAATCAGCTCTCAACATAATTCCATTCTCTCCCCCCCTCAAATGCTCTCAATCAACCACAACCCTAATAACCTGAAACTTAGTTCATTCTCCCCTGTTACTGAGGAAGAAGTTTCAGCGCTTATACTGTGCTCTCACCTCACTACCTGTCCCCTTGACCCTATCCCCTCACAGCTACTCCCCTCCCTCTCTGCTACCCTCACCCCTATACTAACACACATTTTCAACCTCTCCCTCAGCACTGGTACATTTCCCTCATCGATGAAACATGCACTGGTCACAACTATCCTCAAAAAACCTTCCCTACCGCCCTATTTCCCTCCTCCCTCTTGCCTCAAAGCTTCTTGAAAAACTAGTATATGCACGCCTATCCCATTTCCTTATGTTAAACTCCCTTCTTGACCCGCTGCAATCTGGATTTCGTCCCTATCACTCCACAGAGACAGCTATTGTTAAGGTCACCAATGACCTACTTACAGCAAAATCAAAAAGCCACTTCTCTCTGCTTATCCTCCTTGATCTGTCCGCAGCCTTTGACACTGTCGACCACCCTCTTTTGCTCCAAACCCTCCAATCCTTCGGCATCTGTGACACAGTCCTTTTGTGGCTCTCTTCCTACCTGTCAAACTGTACCTTTAGTGTAGCCTTCTCTGGGGCCTCCTCTGCCCCGTCACCACTTTCTGTCGGAGTACCACAAGGCTCTCTCCTCGGTCCCCTTCTCTTCTCAATCTATACGTCATCACTTGGTTCCCTAATTAAGTCCCACAGTTTCCAATATCATTTGTATGCCGATGACACACAAATCTACTTCCCTGCACCAGACCTATCTGCTTCCTTGCTAACCCGTGTCACAAACTTTCTTTCTCACATCTCTTCCGGGATGTCCTCTCACTACCTCAAGCTAAATCTCTCCAAAACTGAGCTCCTCATTTTCCCCCCTTTTTCCAAAATCTCCACCCCAATATCTCTATAACTGTCGACAACGCCATCATTACCCCTACCCCGCATGCACAATGTCTTGGGGTCACATTTGACTCAGATCTTTCCTTCACTTCTCATATTCAGTCCTTGGCTAAAGCCTGCCTCTTCCACCTTAAAAACATCTCCAAAATTAGACACTTCCTTACACAAGACACAACTAAGATTTTAATCCACTCTCTCATTCTTTCCCACCTTGATTACTGCAACTCTGTCCTCTCTGGTCTCCCCACCTGCCGCCTAGCTCCTTTACAATCCATAATGAATGCCTCTGCCAGACTCATCTTCCTTACACGTCGCTCTTCATCTGCTGCTCCTCTCTGCCAATCCCTTCACTGGCTTCCTCTTGCCTCTAGGATCAAACACAAAATTCTCATTCTGACATACAAAGCCCTCAACTGCACTGCTCCCCCCTATATCTCAGACCTTGTCTCCAGATACTCTCCCTCCCGTCCCCTTCGCTCTGCTCATGACCTCCTACTCTCCTCCTCTCTTGTCACCTCATCTCACTCCCGTTTACAGGACTTCTCTAGACTGGCTACCATCTTGTGGAACTCTCTGCCTCGCCCCACAAGACTTCCCTAGTTTTGAAAACTTCAAGCGCTCCCTAAAGACTCTACTGTTCAGGGATGCATACAACCTATGCTAACCTTACTTTATACCAGTTCTACTCCTCCATTGCTATCCCCTGAACCCCCTTAAGTCCAGGTGTTTGTAGATCACCTTCTTAAGAGCTGATTACAACAGTGCAACTCTTGGCAGGGCCCTCTACCCATTTGATCCCTTTAATTGCTTTGTTATACTACCTTCTGTTTACAGCGCTGCGGAATCTGTTGGCGCTCTACAAATAACCGATAATAATAATAATAATAATAAATCACAGTCTGTACAGTGAGAGTGAGGTTTGTAAATCACAGTCTGCACAGTGAGAGCGAAGATTGTAAATCATAGTCTGTACTGTGAGAGTGAGGTTTGTAAATCACGGTCTGTACAGTGAGAGTGAGGTTTGGAAATCACAGTCTGTACAGTGAGAGTGAGGTTTGGAAATCACAGTCACAGTGAGATTGAGATTTGGAAATTACAGTCTGTACAGGGAGTGTAAGGTTTGTAAATCTCGGTCTGTACAGAGAAAGTGAGTTTTGGAAATCACGGTTTGCACAGTGAGAGTGAGGTTTGGAAATCACAGTCTGTACAGTGAGAGTGAGGTTTGGAAATCACAGTCACAGTGAGATTGAGATTTGGAAATTACAGTCTATACAGTGAGTGTGAGGTTTGGAAATCTCGGTCTGTACAGTGAGAGTGGGTTTTGTAAATCACGGTTTGTACAGTGAGAGTGGGATTTGTATATCATGGTCTGTACAGTGAGAGTGAGGTTTGTAAATTACGGTCCGTATAGTGAGGTTTGTAAATTATGGTCTGTACAGTGAGAGTGAGGTTTGTAAATTGCGGTCTGTACAGTGAGAATGAGTTTTTGAAGTCACTGTTTGTACAGTGAAAGTGAGGTTTGGAACTTACTGTCTTTACAGTGAGAGTGAGGTTTGGAAATCTCCCGGTAAATCGGTCTGTACAGTGAGAGTGAGTTGTGGAAATCACGGTTTGTACAGTGAGAGTAAGGTTTGGAAATTATAGCAACTATTCAGAGCGTTCTCACTGGAGAGACTGAATTTACTGAGTCTAGCAACTGCCCTCAAAGAAACAGGTGGGGCATATCAATTAATGTTATAAACATTAAATCATTTAGTTTGCTTAGCATATTTTTATTTCAATTTCTCTGTGATGTTAGCTTAACTTACTGGTTTAATGGTTCTGCGTTGACAAAAAGATTTTAGACAGCTGTTTCCCAGCGGGACAAGTTTGCTTTTGACCACCCCTCAGCACATTATTCAGTTTAAAGTTATAGCAGTAGTGAGCTAATCATCTCTTAATTATTTTTAATTGGCTAAATTTACAACTACTTTTTGTGTTAGGTTAGGCAAGATTTGAAGAAGATTTCAGCAAATCCCCAAATTACCAAAGATTTAAAAAACATACAAATAAATTATGGTGAAGCTCAAATACAAACCTCACTCTCACTGTACAGACTGTGATTTACAAACCTCACTCTCACTGTACAGACTGTGATTTACAAACCTCACTCTCACTGTACAGACTGTGATTTACAAACCTCACTCTCACTGTACAGACTGTGATTTATAAACCTCACTCTCACTGTACAGACTGTGATTTACAAACCTCACTCTCACTGTACAGACTGTGATTTATAAACCTCACTCTCACTGTACAGACTGTGATTTATAAACCTCACTCTCACTGTACAG